>NC_083771.1:5413928-5713928 GCF_963514075.1 Conger conger
TAGAAATAAAACTGAAATTCACAGTACTACAGGACAACTTGGACATATGTAAAATTCTGTATTTATGTTTTTATGATTTGGCTTTATGTTTTTTTTCAAGATTGTTTCCAATTCAGTACTTCATTTGACTATTTTTATATTTTCACTTGCAAATTGAAATATTATTTTTCAACTGTACATTGATATACACGGTATGTATTATATATGTTTACCTAGCTCTCCATATTTTATTTTTTGGTATTGTGCTTTTCTGTTATATGTACTGGCAGTATGAACACGTGTTTAAGCAAATGAAAATGAAAGAACATTTAGCACATTTTATGAAACCTGCATTTCCAAAGAGCAAAAATATGTCAACAGTAACGTTGCATAACCGCATTCATAACCATTCACCAACACTGGAAGGAGAAGCAGGGGACCCATACGCTGCAGGTACCATTGAGAGCGACTCACATTATGAGCTATCACACACACGAGCTTGTCCCCTCTCCTCCGAGACAAAGGAGCGGTGTGTCCTCTTTAAGGAGGTAAGGGGAGATTTCTCCCGTGGAGGCCCATTGTCCTGGCCTCTGATTCAGGTGGGTCCACTGCCCTGAGCGAGGGCCCGGCTCCAGTCCCCCGTCTCCTCTCTCTGTCACAGCGAAACCTTTGATCCTGGGAACGGGTTCTCCCAGCTGAGAAGCTGCCGACTCCACCGTTCCTGCGGCACGAGATGCGAGTCGTGTTTCATCCGCCCTCACACCTGCCAGCCCGCTCCGTCTCAGCCTCAACCGACGTTTTCTCTCTCGCCATTACCGCTGAGACGAGAGGCGCTAGGCCCGGCTGATCGCTCCGCCTGATAACTTCACGCAGCGCGCGGTTTGATTGGCTCGTCGGCAGCACGGGTTTCTGCGAGACCCTGGGAAAGAGCCCAGTGCTAAGCAGTGCCTTCCTGTGTTTACGGTTTTGTGTTTCCACAAGCGCACGGGATCTCAGTGATTGCGTTCAGTCTGAGCCTCTGTTTTCCAGTGTTAGCCTTTGTGGTTTTGCGAGTACGTGGCTAATGCGTACGATGCCTTTCGTTCAGAAGCATTTAGGACAGGAAATGCATAATATACACTGAATGAGTGGCACAGCAAAGAGAACAAAACAGCAAATGAAAAAAAGAAGAAAATCCTGATATTATATTACATTACATTACATTATATTACATTACATTACGTGTTATTCAGCTGACGCTTTTATCCAAAGCGACTTACACTTTACACTAAGTGTACACTAAGCAGGAGACAATCCTCCCCTGGAGCAATGCAGGGTTAAGGGCCTTGCTCAAGGGCCCAACGGCTGTGCGGATATTATTGTGGCTACATCGGGGAACGAACCGCCGACCTTGCAGGTCCCAGTCATGTACCTTAACCTTATATGAAACGCATATGTACAATAATTGTCAAAAACGTCCGAAGTCCAAAGACATACAGGTTAGGGAATACAGATGAAAATGAGCTCATTAGCAAACTCTGCCACATTGATTGATGTGGAAACTGAAAATGTTGGGCACTGTCCCTAGTAAAAAAAATAAAGAAATAAAAAATAAATACATGAAGATGTTTATAACAATTTCCTCACAGTCATACAGTTTTGGGTGTGTACCGCTGGCCGAACGGAGACATTTTGATCTCAGGAAATAGTCATGCAACTCTGGTTTGGACAGTTCTAGAAACGGTTCCAGAGGTCCTGCCACAGAATCCAGTCTTGGGGAGTTACATAATGAAGCAGGTTTCCCAAACCAAAGCCAGCAAATCTGTTCCCACAAAAGGTTTGTGTATCCTGTGAGTTCACCCGTATCCCTTTTCCAGTGACGGAACCACACTGAGCCCAGCCCTGAATGACCTGGTCTGATTGATATATTTCATTGACTTTTCCTCTACAGGACTGCAATTTAAGAGTAGAAGAGTTATTTCCTTGTTGTATTCATGGACATTGCAGTAATGAATTTTCATAGCACTTTCAAGCTTTGTAAAAAAAAGTTAAAAATAAAACACTTTGGTAGGCACGAGGTTAGGTATTGGGTAGACCTGCACACCAGCTTGTTAATGCAAATATTTAAGCAGCCAATCATGCGGCAGCAACTAAATGCATAAAAGCATGCAGACACGGTCAAGAGGTTCAACTTTTTTTCAGACCCAATGTCAGAATGTGGAAGAAATGTGATCTACGTGATTTTCACCGTGGGATGATTGTTGGTGCCAGATGGGGAGGTTTGAGTATCTCAGAAACAGGGATTTTCACACACCATAGTCTCTAGAGTTTGCACAGAATGGTGTGAAAAAATAAGCCTAATAAATACCTAATAAAGTGCTCAGTGTGTGTTCAGTGGTTTTTACTGTCTGTGATAGAGCACAGCTGTAAATAAATCTGTCACATACCTGGATTGCCCAAGGGGATAATAAAAAAATGTTTGATGAGAAAAAATGGCCACATTAAAAAAAACGAATTAAACCACTGATGGAATTCACCCTTGGAAATCACCCTAGATAAATTAAAATACTTTCTAAACTGATGTTGTTTATCTGCTCAATATCCTTTGACAGATAGCAGACAGAGTTGACAGAGTATGATTTCGGGCCCCAGTGAGTCATCGTGTGGTCAAAAAACAGAGATTGAAGTGAAGTTCAGAAAACCACTGCCGCTTTAAACGCATTTGGGAGGAAACAGATCTGTGCGTTTCCCTCCCACTTTCTGTTATAACCCATGCACCAGCATGTGACCTCACATTGACATTACTGTTTGAACTATGAACAATATATTTGCATAACTTCAGTGCCTATCATACAAATTTTAATGATTCAACCAGCTACCAGCTGTTTCAAAACATAGCTTCAGCTGGTCAAGCCATATCAAGCTGGGAGCAGGTCTGAACTGATCAACCAGCTGTTTTAAAACCTAGCTAGGGCTGTTTTTCTTTCAGCAGGGCACTGCAGGATTCACAGGTTCTGGCACGAACTGTATGAAGACATGGGGAGCCTGGAGCTCCAAGGAATGGTAAATGGTAAATGGTAAATAGGCATTTATATAGCGCCTTTATCCAAAGTGCTGTACAATTGATGCTTCTCATTCACCATTCATACACTCACACACCAACGGCGATTGGCTGCCATGCAAGGCACTGTCAGGAGCATTTAGGGGTTAGGTGTCTTTCTCAAGGACACTTCAACACACCCGGGGCAGGATCGAACCGGCAACACTCCGACTGCCAGATGACTCTTACCTCCTGAGCCAATGTTGTCCTAGGAGACCAGGGGACCGTGTGAGGTCAGCCAGGGGACTACAGAGGAGGTCCAGTCCTGAGTCTGATTGAGCAGGACAGGCAGGGTGAGCCACAGATGCCTGGGCAGGAGCAGCGGCTCATTGGCTCAGTGATAAAAGCCGCCAGGCGGGTCATTCAGAACCAGCGAGGCGGGTCATTCAGAACCGACGAGGCCAGCCGTACCGCCCCGCCGGCCAGGCCGGAGCGGGTGACGCAGTCGGGGGTCCGCGGTCCCCCTCTGAGGGTCCGGGGGCCCGATCACGCGTCCCCCCAGGCCCCGCGCGCGCGGACACATGCCGCTGTCCCAGCCAGCGGGCCCAGCCAGCGGGCCCAGCCAGCGGGCCCTGAAAGCGGGCGGCACCGCGCGCCTCTCCTGCCAGCAGAACACAACCAGAGGCTTATTCATCGCCACCGCGTCCAGCAGACTGGGCCCGCGGTGAACAAAGGCCTTTTTGTCCGTGGCGATCTGGGGCTCACTGTGACCCCCCCCCCCCCCCTCCTCCTCCTCCTCCGCCCCCCTCCTTTTGGGGTGTAGTGTGCCTCTCTTGAGCAACCGGTCCCTGCCTGACCGATGCCATTAAATTAAGCTCTTCAGCCATTGTGGCGAGGCAGTTTTGGCGGAGAAAAAACCCTTGTCTGATTTGTGCGTTTTAATGAAGCAAGTGGCCCTGGGAGGCTGCAGGAGAGAGAGAGAGAGAGAGAGAGAGAGAGAGAGAGAGAGAGAGAGGGAGAGAGAGAGAGAGAGAGAGAGAGAGAGGCAGAGAGAGAGAGAGAGAGAGAGAGGCTGACTGCGGCCACCAGCCCTCATTAGGGACTGGACACCTGCCAATGTGCAACACAGCCAGGAACTCAAGGAGGACTGAATCAAGGCTTTATCACTGATTGTATCCCCACCCCCTCCCCTCCCTGTCTCTCGCTCTCCTTCTCTCTCTCTTTCCTTGTCTCTCTCACTCTGTTTCTCTCTCTCTATCTCTTTCCCTCTCCCTCTATCTCTCTCTGTCTCTTTCTCACTCTCTGTTTCTCTCTCTATCTCTCTCCCTCTATCTCTCTCTGTCTCTTTCTCACTCTCTGTTTCTCCCTCTCTCTCTCTCTCTCTCTCTCTCTCTCTCTCCCTCTGTCTCTCTCCCTCTCTCTCAGTCTTTCACTCTCTCTCTGTTATGAAAGAGATGTTTTGCGGGCGAAGGACAGGTCATGGCCTTGAGGCGGGGTTTCGTGTGGCTTGCACACTGCAGCACTGCAGGGAAGTCATTTCAGGTCTGCCCCATGTCCAAGTGACAAATGCTACTCACGCATAAGCACCTTGACTGAAACCCTGACTGTTTTAACAAAGAAAAAAACATTTGGCATAAGGATTTATCCACTAGTAATGATGAAATTACTTTGGATATCATTTGGAGCAATCCTTCATTTGTATCTAATGAATCCTGACCATCAGATCATACACTACAGCTTTCTTCACAGAACATACCTACAGTAACACCTAGACAACATCACATCATGAATCTCATTACTTCTCCTGTGCGTTGTGCCCTCAGTGGTGCGCCAGTACCTGCATACGTTTTGGGATTGCCCAGCTGCAGTTTTGGAACCAAGTGGCCACACCTTTATCCAATATTGTTAACAGAGATATTCCATGCTGTAGAACTAATTTTGAATGACAATTCAAAACTTGATTTATCTTTACCTCACAAATGCGTATGATTGGCTGGCCTCATTGGATATAAAGGATAAGCATCCACAATGGAGGAAGCCACTACACTCCCAGTCTTGGTCTAACTGCGTAAATAGTTTTCCCCAAATTGTTTCCATGGAGACATTGATCATTCCGATTCATGGAGGTAATTACAGAAAGTTGGATGCCTGGCATTCAGCAGCTGCTGCTGTTGAGGTTTTTATGATTTAGGCTGTTTTGGGTTGCCTTTTGAAGGTGGGGGGGGGGCTGTTAAATATTCTGTTTGAAAAAAATTTTTGTTGAATAAAAACAGTTGATCAAAAAAAAGAAAGAAAAAAAACCTTTTTCCAGAAAAAGAGAATGCCTCTGAGCATGTGGCTCATGAAGCCCTGTTCATCCACCTCTATTTTACATGAAATGAGCAACACTGCTGTATTCACAGAACTTCAGCTTAAACCGTTTGTTTGTCACTCTGAACAGCTGAGCACTGCTCCTTGTCACCATCTGTCAGAGTGAGAGTGGCTGTTCAGGGTAGTGTGTCAGTAAGTGAGAGCGGCCATGGAGAGTGAAGATATTTGTCCAGGCTGCGTGAGTCCGAGGACAAGATTAGCGTCAATGCAGAGAGGGGGGGGGAGGGGGGAGGTGTGGAGAGGAGGGGGGGGGGGGGGTGTAAACAAAAAAGGAGCCAAGTCTGGGGACACAAAGACCAAAATATGAGTTCGGTCAGCGCTGTCGTTCAGCTGCGCCCCCGCTCCCCTGCCCTTACCGCTCATCCATAATTCATCCAATCAGAAGCGGCGGCACGCAGGCCAGGTTCCGCACCGGGGCCGGCTCACACACACCTGTCAGCCGCATGTCCGGGCCTGCACTCCCGGTCACAGAGATTAGGGGACACATGTCGGGAGTGTGGAGAGGGAGGGGGAGCGGAGGATTTTCTCTCTCCCCCCTCTCTCTCTCTCTCTCTCTCTCTCTCTCCCTCCCTCCCTTGTACCTTTTGGTTTAGTTTTTTTTCTTCCCTTATGCTTAGTTGGGATAGGTTGTGTGTATGTGTGTGTAAGTGTGTGAGAGAGACCATCTGACCCATGTGTTAGCTAAAGAGGATGAAGGTGTTTGGTCTCCTTTTTTGGCCTGTTTTTAAGTCTTTTGTAATTAGATATTTTCATTAAAGAATATGAAAAGTCAAAGTCCCTCTCTTTCTCTCGCTACCCCACATTTTTTAAAATCAAAATCCCTTTGAAAGAAACGGCATGGATATGATATAGGAAATGTTGACAAAGCAAATGTGAAAGAACAAATATTTGGGGGGCTAAGGATTAGGCTTAGAACTCCAAAGTAACATCCTTTCCACTTCCCCTGTCTTTAAGGGGCTGCCTTCTTGGAGGCAAAAAAACATTAGATGTTGGAATGTCCCAATCAGAAACTACACCATAAGAGGTCAGGGCATTTGCCCCAGCTGCTCTTTTGCAGGCATCTGCTTGGCCAGCCGTGGTGTGGAGGGGAGGGGGGGGAGGGGGGTCCTGACAGAGGCACTATCTGTGCTAGACTCCACGCTGTGCTCGATTCACACACTCAGGGGACCGGAGGATTACACAAGCTAATCTTCTCAGCTATGCCTGGGTCAGTGATCTTGGAGGGACACGTCCCAGTGATCGACAGCATCACAGGAGGAGTGGAGCCCAAACACAGAGGAACAGACACAGCCTCCAGTCACCGTCACTAAAACACTGTTACAGCGCACACACCATGAGCGTTAACAGCCCAAACACAGAGGAACAGACACAGCCTCCAGTCACCGTCACTAAGACACTGTTACAGCGCACACACCATGAGCGTTAACAGCCCAAACACAGAGGAACAGACACAGCCCCTAGTCACCGTCACTAAAACACTGTCACAGCGCACACACCATGAGCGTTAACAGCCCAAACACAGAGGAACAGACACAGCCTCCAGTCACCGTCACTAAAACACTGTCACAGCACACACACCATGAGCGTTAACAGCCCAAACACAGAGGAACAGACACAGCCTCCAGTCACCGTCACTAAAACACTGTCACAGCACACACACCATGAGCGTTAACAGCCCAAACACAGAGGAACAGACACAGCCTCCAGTCACCGTCACTAAGACACTGTCACAGCACACACACCATGAGCGTTAACAGCCCAAACACAGAGGAACAGACACAGCCCCCCATCACTAAGACGGTCACAGTGCACACACCGCAAGTGTTAACAGCTCAACCACAGATCCTCAGCGATGCAAAGAGACACCCTACCAACACAGATAACCACCATTCATAGATCCACATACTGTAAAAGGCCCCAACACACACGCTTAATATCCATCCACATATTCTTATCTTGGCTATGTTGTCTTTCTTTCTTTTGTAAATATTTAGAAGGCAAAATCAGAGTACTATTCTTTGACCGACAATTTGTTTTTCTGAGAACAGGAAACATGGTGGTATTCTGGCACGGTATGACATACAGTATTCAAAGAGGTTTCACAATAGCCTGATGTGCTGGGTAGTAACAGTTACTGTACTTTCAGCCCTGTGTGAAACATACAAAATACAAAGGTGAAAGAGTTCTCTCTTGGCCTGAGTAAATTGCAACCTGTGCATTCTGTGACATTTTTACCTTGAGCTGCGACGTCTAATATTACACCCAAGGATGGAACCCAAAGCACAGATTGCCAGGATAGAACGTGTATAGCTTTAGACAAACGTGAAAGGAAACACATTTTTCACACCTCATTTCACACCTTCGTGACATATCAGAAGGTCGAAGGCTTGCAAATATTCTCACAAAAGTAAAGGGGCCTTTACTCCAGAATGCTGCTAAAAATAAAAAATAATTTACACAACAACCTTTCTACCCCTTCTTTATGGGCTCCTCACGAAACACTGAGTAGACTTTAAATGCCTACTCTGTATCTGTTAGCCAGTTAATATGCTAGCTCTGTACAACTTGAGGGAGCCATTTATTCCATATAATCCATCTCACCCTTACAGCATCACGCAGCTCGAAGAATGTTCTGGATGTTCCCAAAATGTCAAATGCTTAAAGTGATTTTAAAGTGGCTGGAATGTTTTTAAAATAACCATATATTATCACAGAGGGTTGTACCCATTGTACACCCACCAAATATCTATCCAAAGTAATGTAAATAACTATAATAACACACATTTCAAGTTCATAATTCTGTATGTCAGGATTGTATGGGGGTGTGAAACTATATACTCTTATGAAACTATAAATTATAAACTATAAATTCCAAATTCACATTTGCTACTTTTGAGTAGCTACTGCTTTACTCCTAAGGTTTATACCTGGTTAACCTCAACCAGTTCATTAGCCACCTAAAAACTACTACAATCAGCTAAGGAATAAGTATAATTATATGTATGATCCTTTTTACTTCATTTTCTTAAGGCATTTGTTTCTGTAACAAAATTCAACAGGTTGATTTAACACTCCCTGCCAGACTACTATAATTCAGTATTAGTTCAGTAAATGTTTGCAGGTGCTTATTGGGAATGTATGGTAACCATGTGTTGTATACTCAATTAAATATACTGTACCCTATATTTATTGCTTTTACAATAGATTATTTGTATTTACTGTGGTTTATGATGATAATTATTTGTTTATTTATGAGTTAGTATTATTGTTACATTTACAGATTCTCTATGAAGATTCACAACTTCTTCTCCCAAACATAATCTCAGTGATTATCTCTGGTCTTCATTCTTTAGGGCATCACACAAGACAATGTCTATCCACTCCACACGTCCTGCTCCATATCAGATATTTATTTATTTATTTTTTTGTATTTTTGTATTTATTTTTTTGCGTGCCTTTGCACAGGGAACCTCACCATAAGACAGCAAAAACACAGTGATGCAAGCCGACGTTGTGCGGAACACAATGTCCACAAGACCCTCAGAGCAGTTCAACAGCAGGGTAACAAAGGTTCAGCTGCATTACATAAAGCCCAGACACAAATACACAGAGCTGTAAGTAGTGGGTGCCAGGCCAGGCCGCGACACAGGTTCCCGAGCTCCTGAGGGCGGCAGCCATGAAACGAGCCGGAGGTCCTCTCCGCCCAGAACATGCACAGGTATGTGCAGCAGGACTCCGATCTGCCGCGACCTGGCAATATGACACCGCACCACATCCTGAGCGAGCCACAGCCACAGGGAGGCAAGTCATGGAAAAACCAATCAAGCTGAAAATCTCTCCCGCGCCACAAATAGCGTGCACTGCAAGGAGAGCCAAGGAATTTTATTTTGGAAACTTGAACTATTCTCTATTAAAAGGTTGTGTATTGTGCTTCATTTGTCATCTGAACAAATGATATACTGTAACTGTGTGAATCCTGTGGAACAGATACATATCTATGGTTTCGGGACTGCCTTTAACAGCGCCTTTAACAGCTCCTGAAATTTCAAGTTTCCCATTTTGATGGCTTGGTACTAGACCAGTGCCAACATGCTTGTGAAATACACAGATCTGGTGATCATACAGGTCCCGGGCAACATAAGTCTTGCCATCAGCCCTGGGCAGGTGCCTGTCATATTCTGGTTTACTCTGTTAGAGAGATGTGTGTGGGGCCAGAGAGTTCAGATGAAGTGTGTGGGAATGGGAGTCAAAATGGAGTCTACTCATGAGCGGGGCCCTGGGAAATTGCCCCAGATATCACCCAGGAAGCCTAGAATGATTTGTGTGGAGAGACAGAGAGGCCATGGCTGTTTACTATATGTCTGCATGTAATAGCAATACGTTTCTCAATATCACTGTGAACTCCCAAACCCACAGAGGCATCACAAACATATTAAACTGCTATTTCTTTATATCCAGCACTAGGTAGAGCAACAAAGGTAGAAAATTATATTTGGCTACAGATATGGTGCCTTTTTCTGAAATTGGCTCATTACTTAAGCGTTTGGCTTAAAAGACATCCACATAATAACAACTGAATGCACAGTTTTCAGAGGTTTGGTTTTGTAATCTATAATTGTTTTGAAATCTGCTGCACATAGTCTTATCAACTATATCTACATATATTCAGCAACAAGAAATCAACAGCTGTAAAAAACAGCTCAAGCAAGGTTTTGAAACAGCTGGTAGCCGCTTGACCAGTTAGACCAGTTAAATTCTATATTCAACATACTTTGACCATTACATTACATTTCATTACATTAATGGCATTTGGCAGATGCTCTTATCCAGAGCGACATACAGTTGATTAGGCAACCCTGGAGCAATACAGGGTTAAGGGCCTTTCTCAAGGGCCAAATGGCTGTGCGGATCTTATTGTGGCTACACTGGGGATCGAACCACTGACCTTGCGTGTCCCAGTCATGTACTTTAACCACTACACAACAGGCCGCCCCACAAGCCAGCTCAAGCTGTGTTTGAAACAGCTGGTAGTTGGTCATTTCAAGGTGGTCATAGCTGGATTTTACACCAGGGGTGGCTAAGCAGTGACTGATAAAAAAACAATCTGACAAATGATTCCTTATACTGACTTTGATTTGACTTTAGATTTGATAAGAGAAATCTCAAAATGCAACAATATATACAGTAACAGTGTTACTATAGCCATACTCAGCTATTGCAGAGCACATTTAAAAGCCCTTTTGACACAGATTTTCACATGACAAAAATCATTATTGACAGAGCACTTCATTATGCGTTAACTATGTCTTTATATCATAGACATTTTGTACTCAAAACTCAGAACTTCCAGTTTATATACAAAAATGGTAAACAATAGTGTATTAATAGCATGTTATTGTCCGCAATCTACTGATGAACAAAACCGAATAGCTGTAAGCTAATAGCTATGATCACCGATCCACGACTCAATGTGCAATTGCACATAATTATCAATCATTAAGCAAACTACTTGCGATTACTCATGCAAAACAAAGGGCTGATTTTAAACCATTGCTCAACAGGTGGCTTCACAAGGAGGCTGTGTGTGTCTTGCCACTGGGGGGCCAAGTTAAAGGCACAAACACAGAAATCCCTGGTGCCCTGATGATAACACTTTGATAACACACACTTTCACACACAAAGAACATGGAGCCGGAGCCTGAGAGAGAAGCCCTTTCACGGGGTAGAGGAAGTGTGTTTGGCGACAGTCCTGATAGCACAGATCAGAGGAAACCTGTACTGTGTCAGAGAAATGGGAGATGTGGGGAATAAGGCGTATCCATCATTATCACTCCTGGGGCACTTCTGTAAGAGATAGGCACTTTTGTTACCACTTCTGGTTGACATCATCATCTATATAAAATTATTACATGCTGAAGTTAGTCCTTGGACACACGCCCAGACACACACACACACACACGAAACAATGCTACTAAGAAATACTGACTGGGTTGTTTCCTAAAGGCTAACAATGATAGTACACTTCAATCACAAAGTGTGTACATATGCAAGTGTTGGTAAACTGATGATCTTTGACTATCAGCTGAGCTGTTTATGTGTATTCTTGAACTCTCATTGTCCTGCAGAGTAGATATCAGCAAGTCTGGAGTTATTTCTGAATGGTCACATTGTTCTGCGTATGATAAGCTGTAATTAGCTTGACTCCCTGCCACTGAACCTTGAATCCACGGAAAGATGAATGTTTTCCATCAATTGAGCCTGGGCCTGGCGTAAAGGAAATCCAGGCTGATGTCATTGTAAACACCCTTACAAATAATGAAAGCAGGGGTCACAAATGCGGGAAGAAGTAGGAGAACAGCCCGAATCTTACGTGTGTTTTTTGGAAAGGCTTTCGCTAATTAAAGTGATGCAATCAGAAGCACGGAACTTTGAGCTCTGTGACATCATGAAAAGGGGCCGGCTGTGGTGTTAGACTGCTCACTGACACAACCTGAGCATAACCTTATTCCTTCACAACCATGAATGGTAAATGGTTGTCATTTACATAGAGCTGCACAATTGGTCCTTCTCATTCACGCATTCACACACACACACACACACACACACACACCAATGGTGATTGGCTGCCATGCAAGGCACCACCCAACTTGTCAGGAGTATTTAGGGGTTAGGTGTCATGGCCCGGGACCCAGGGCGGGATCGAACAGGCAACCCTCCGAGTGCCAGACGACTGCTCTTACCTCCTGAGCCGATGTCACCCCTAGTCTCATGTCTCTCAGGCCTTAACTGTGATAAATTAACTGCGATAAATCTGTAATATCCCATGGTGGCCATGGACACACGGTATGGATTCCCTGTCCCACCTCACACACACAATGACGACACCCTGGGTAGCTGCCCTGTCGCCTATGCTTAGAGCTGGCTCTGCTTTCCAGAATGAGACGTTTGAGAAGGTCTACCCCTGCTTCAGTAGGTTCAGTGAACCCTTAGAGGTATGTTATATAGAGGACAAGAATAATACAGCCACACTGACCATTAGCATTACTCCATTTCACAAGACTAGTGAAAAACCGGGGGAAATACAGAGTGACATACCGTGATGACAGACAACATGTAAGATTTTATTTACATGCTGCTATAAAAAACTGTAATATATATAGTAGTGACGTGTTACTGAACACCCTCAAAACTAGGTACTGAAGAATGCCCTACTAGCGAAGAGTTACAATTCTTTGATTGTAACTAGCACACACGACTAAGTTGCTTGTTCACGTAAAGAAAGTATTGCCTTCTCTGAACAAAAAGGCCCAGATTTGTCTATAACTTTAATTTGATACATGCATTATTTTGAAATTCAAGATCACACTTTGCTGAATTCAGCTTTCACTCTTAATCTTTAAGAAAATTGAATTGAATGAAAGTAACGCAGTTTTTTGAAAGTCAACGTTGAAGACAAATCTGGGCCTAAGTCATAGCCCTGTTGTGTCCCACTATGCATTTGCAGAAGTAAGGTATGAAAACTGCCTAAAAATGTACAAATGCTTGTCTACGGGAAGATACACTATAGGTACATGAAATTGTACTCATAGCCAGCAATATACAATTTATTTGTAGCTTTACAAAGAGAGCATTACTGTACTTTCAGGGTACATACGGGAAATTTGATCCTCGAAGAGCAAAAACATACCGCCACTGTCACTTTACCTCTGAGAGTGCGTGTCTGTTGTTTTTTGTGCAGGAGGGAACGGTGTGAATGTGAGCATGTCAGCGCTGTGAGCGCCCGCCATGTGCTCCGGATCATGTGACCGAGCGTGAGCATCCCCGAGCTCGAGCATTTCCCCGGGCTACTTCAGGAGCCCGCTGACGGATCCGCCCGTGACCCATGGCCCGGGCGACGCTGCTGCACTTCTGTTTGTGAAACCCGAGTTGGTCGGAATATTTGTCATCGTTGGGCTCGGTGATTTAATTTAGACTGTCGTGACCTTACAACAGTCTCAGCTGTCTCTGGTGTCGCTTTCCCTCCCGTGGCCCACGGGTCAGACAACTGCCACGCTCACTTTGTGCCCCTCGGCCCTCAAGAACTCCACCACACCCTGCTGCGGAGGGGGAGCTTACCCCGGCCATGAATCTCTCACTTTCTAACAACACGGAATTAGTGGGCGCTCTGCTGTACCTCAGTCGGAGAAACACTATAAATACAGTAGGTATCAGCTTCCAGAGCATGAGAGGATATCGATGACATGCCTTTCATAATACTTGGACGTATTTTGATTATCATTTCTGAGAGATAAAAAAGCAGGATGGAATCCAATACACCTCTACATGGTATCAACAAAAACGAGGGCTTTGCGCAGATGAAGACACGCAGCCTGTACAGTATTAGAGCTATGCAAGGAGCCATCGGGACCTGAAGATGAATGATGAGTGATGCGTCTCAGTCTCACTTGGCTCTGACAGAACGCAGGCAGGGTGCCTCAGGCCAGCCCCACAGGTGCACAAGGCTGGGCAACCCGGCCTAAATGTTAGCATGCTCGCGTAAAATCGTAGAATCTTTACGTAGTTTCCTTTCTCGTTCTCCTTGCTTCCTTTAATTTTGTTCTTTGCCAGACGCCCCTGCCAGAGTCCAGTACCATAGACACAATGCACACACTTCGGGATGATCCGATTTCAGCCGGAAAATGTATCAATGGGAGTGGTAGCGAGGCCACTACGCATGCCCGGGGGAGCCAGGGCACACGGTCCCAAAGACTGCAGGTGGTGGAGGACACTGCGGGGAGCAGAGCGAGGTGCTCTCCTTTATGTAACCTTATGAAGGAGAGGACTGTTCCACCAGGGGATCAAAATACTTGAGAAGGGCGAGGAGAGGGTCGTGCTTTCTGGAGTTTTTCGGAAGAGCGCGCGGCATGCCGGCGGGCAGCGCCCGGCGGGGGCTCACGGCGGAGACAGCTGCCGGAGTGAAACGCTAACCCCCCCCGCCTCAGGCCCCCGCGCCTCAGGCCCCCACGCCCCGGGCCCCCGCGCCCCCGCATGCCGGCGAGCGGCAGGAGTTAAACGGGTCCACCGGGCCGGCGGTGTGGAGAGAGGTAAGGCGACACCCTCAAAATGACCCATTACTGTGCGTTTGGAATCTTCGGGGTGAGAGGATGAGCACGTCGGTGGCAACCCAACCCCCGCCGACACCAGCAGCTGAGACACCGGATCCCTGCGAATACGGCGGGGCGTTAACCGTGTTTAAACCGCCCCCTGTGGTGCCTTTGGTGCACCCAGGTTGAAAACCTGCAATAGATTGTGCGCGAGGGTGAGGGGTGATGTTTGTTAACAGCCGATGGAGCTGTTAGTGAGTCCTGAAAAGGGAGGAGGCGTTTTGACACCGTACTTACGCTGTCCTGGATGAAGTTCAGGGGGGAGAGCTGATGAAACACGCTAGCAGTTGAGCAGCTGGTTCGTGGGCAGCTGGGTTTACAACTCTGCTGGATCGTAGAGTAAGGAGCATTCTGGAATCAGATCCAAAAACATCCCTCGAGTGTCTGCATTTGTGGCATTATATGTTAGAAATAGAACAGAAGCATCTAGATGTGTGAGTCTCAGTGTTGGATAGTACATGGGGACAACCTCATCCACCCTACAATGATATAATACAGCAATACCCAACCAAATTTCACAATACGCTAATATGTTTATTCTTTGATTGTAATTTTCTTCTTTTTTTTGTAACATTTAATTGTATTTTAATCATTGTATCACTTTTATGCAAAGCGTCTTTGAAAAGCTTGAAAAGCGCACTATAGATAAAATGTATTATTATTGTTATTATTAATTAAACTATGTCATGCCACTGTCATTTGAAGGCAAAGAGACTTTCTCTGGACTGTACACTGTAGAGTCTGTGCCAAACCAAGAGACGAGCAAAGTTGGAGGGCTTCCAGGTTGCAAATGTATTACTCACTTGTATCAACATTCGAGTTGTGGTTGTGTCCTTGAGCAAGACACCTAACCCCCAAATGCTCCTGACGAGCTGGTCGCTGCCTTGCACGGCAGCCAATCGCCGTCGGTGTGTGAGTGTGCGTATGAAAGGGTGAATGAGAAGCATCAATTGTACAGCTCTTTGGATAAAGGGGCCATATAAATGCCTACCATTTACCATTTGGTTAGTGGTTAGACAATTAATTTGTCATCTTAACAGCATGAAATTGAAAAATTTTGATCCTTTGGTTTCTTTATCACACCCAAAGGCCAGAGTTTAGTTATGTGCCTACACCACATGGTGCAATTTCTACTTTTCAATATTTCATGAGAAAAAGAACTAATCTGGCTTACCATGAGTACAGAGACAGTCACATATGGAACACTCGGTAATCAAACAATTATCTTCCATGTCCACACGGGACTATCATGGAAAATTAGCCATATGCTAACTCTGACTGTTGATGTCCTGTAAAAGGATCACATGACATCAGTTCTTTAAATGTACCATCTTTTGAGACAAAACAGAACTAAAAATGGGGTGTAAAGTAGAGTGTGGTTGACAACAGTGAGAGTGAGAGAGAGAGAGATAGAGAGAGAGAGAGAGAGAGAGAGAGAGAGAGAGCGGGGAGAGGGGGTGAGAGAGAGCGGGGAGAGGGGGTGAGAGAGAGGGAGGGAGAAAGATAGAGAGAGAGGGAAAGGGGGTGAGAGAGAGGGAGAGGGGTGTGAGAGGGAGAGAGAGAGAGAGGGAGGGAGAGAGAGGGAGAGAGATAGAGAGAGAGAGAGAGAGAGAGAGAGCGAGAGAGAGGATATTAAGAGTCATAGGCCAGACTGAAATGGAAAGGAAGGGTGAGAGCCAGAGAGGCCATGGTTGGGACCAGGGTGGGAGTAGTGAGTGGGAGGGGAGTGAGTGAGCTCCCAGGCCAGGGGGGGGGGGGCAGGTTCCCATGCCCCTCGGGCCTCTGGGGAGAGGTAGTGGCAGATGTGACGTCTGGGCCCTGGCTCTGCCTTCTGCCTCCAAGACTGACAGCCTGGACTGACACAAGGGAGGGAAGATCCAATCTATCACCTTCAGTGGGCCCAAGCCCCTCCCACACACACTCCGCTCTCACGGTAAGCACCCTTCCTGATGATGGGCCTCCAGGGAGCGTTCTCACCGTTAACATCAACCACTGCTGTGTCCTCTGCTCCCGGATAACACCAGGAATGCTCATGCAAAATTCAACCGCGTCAAGTTCAGGAAGAACGTGTCCCGAGATGTCGTCCGAGATACTTCTGTTTCTGAATGCTTCTGTTTCTGAACAAAAAAAAGTACACTGAACAGTAAAGCACAATATGTGTGGACCAATGCAAACCTGAGAAAAGGGATCCTTACAGGTAAATGTCTGGGTAAATACAGGGTGTGACACACAGACACACAAACAGTCACGGTTCTGGAGGAAAATAAAAAGTAGGTGTGCAGACAACAACTGCACTTTATCACCGAGCCCGTAGACAACCTTGGGTCTTCCTGAGCGAAGAAGAGAAAGATCCGGAAGGGATGCCCCATTGACGGGATTACGACCATTCACATCATCATTACAACATCACACAACAGCAACAGCCATCATCAGTTTGAAGCACAGAGTCTGTTCACATGCATCAAAAAAAGTAGATAAACTTTGTCCTCCGCAGGGGAAGAACGGCACAAATCCACAGACATTTCTGTGGGATTTAGCAGTGCCATCTTTTATTTCAACAATATAGCACCAAAAAAATACAATTTAGAAAAAACTAAATGATATCATATTTGACAAGGAATTCACATTGAGTGAGTGAATTTTGGCTTTAAGGAACACAATAGGAAATGATGTATCAGTAGCCTCTTCCTCTAATTTGTATGCACAGTAATACAGACCGCTGTTCATTCAAAAATCTGTGAAGGTGCTCATTCAGTATTACACGCTGGTGCTGGACTTAACGGAAAGTGTTCATTTCACATGTGAAGAACACCTCGCTCCAGTTCTGACACAGCCTGACGTTTCCAGCACTGGAACAGCATCAGTCCTTACCTTCTGACCTGAGCATATTGTCCCAATACAAACAGGATGCCCCAGTTTTCTTTGTTCAGAATTCCCTTTGTAATTCTCTTTGGGACAATGAATATTCCACACTTTTAGGAGGAACATTTAGCAGTAGTGAGCAGTAATAGGATCTACACACACACACGCACACAACACCATAGTTAGTGGTAATGACAGATGGGATGATTCTGTCATCTTAACATAAATCATTATTTTCTTTCTCACACGCATAGCATCCCATGTATAAATTCCACAAGGCTAATTTAATGCGAAATCTGTTTTTTATTCTGCCAGGTGATCCTGCCATGAGCTGACTAATCCCGGCTCATACACAGGGGAAGACAATACAGGGGGATTTATGGGCAATACTGTCTAAACTGCTCCAAGGATAATAACTCACCCTCAAGGAGGTAATATATCGGAGCCTGTCCAGTAGGGCCGTAGCACATGGTATGGGGGCTGAGGGCTTGTAAAGAATCAAAAAACAGGCTTTTAGCATTCACCTCTCCCAACACGGCCCAAAAGAGAGGAAATGTCCCCTGTAACACTGCAGCACAACTCTACAGCGCCTCACCCGCCTTCACAAAGCAGGCCTTTTGAAGAGGAGAGGCAGGACTGGACGCACTTCTTACCCGTGCGTTTCTATGCATTTCCCTGCAGACCATCATCCGACACTACAGCCACCGGCACCTGCTGAGCCGCAGAGCAGGAACCCGGCGAACAGCTGCGTCATGGCAACAAAGGCAACGCCACTACCGTCACATCTTTTCAGCCGGGCCGAGGTATCAGGTTAACCTGCGCCTTCCCCCGCTGGTTAAAAAAGGACCGTAAATTCCTATAGGATGGGTCAGCTTACTCTGAGAGCAGGCCAGCTTTCAGCGCCTCTCTCGGGACAAATTGTATAGGTGCTGTTGGACATCCTGCTTTTGTTTCTCAGTCTAAACTAGTCAGTATCAGGCAGCATCCTCCGGTGTTTTTCCCATAATGCACCTCACAGCCAAAGCAGTGCTGATGGATCACAAGACTACAGCAGCACCAGGCCTGATTTCAGTGTCACACCACCCTCCCTTTATCAATGCCAACAGTGCCCCCTACTGGTTCAAGCCGACCAGGCCTCAGAAGCAGAGTCCTCCCTGCAACCAAGGAGAAATGTTTCATTCCAGTATTGCGCTCTCAACTCTGCACATGAAACTATGCTGTTCTGAGTTAAGATGCGGTATTGGCAAATAAATATTTTTATAGTCTGTTTTTGCATCAAACAGCAAAGCTGCATGTCTATGTTTCGCTGTCATGGTTAAGCCAAACACATTCTTTCGCCCTGTTTTATCTTTCTGCCTCGGTTCAGGCCAAACACCTCATTTCCCACACAGATCTGTCCCGACAAAAAGCAGTACAGCGCTTTCCCAAGCTCACAAAGGAGCCCACTTCATTCATAGCAATCTCGGGGAGGTAGAAAACCATAATCAAGTAATCCCCTCTCCATGAAAACTGCTGTTCTCCTCCTGGGCCCCCAGCAAAAGGAGCACAGCCGGGGTACTCTGCCTGCATATTTTACCCCGTGGCTCTTTATTAAAATGGCTTATGCTGCTTCTGTCCCGCCAGCTGCTGCAAACCCCCCCCAACAGGCTCATAGTTTTGTGTAACTGGCACTCGAAGGGCCCCCTTCCACTGTTTATTTTGGCGGCGAGCGGCTAACCTTTTAAAATGATTTATTCTCCAGAAAGATTTGATTTCCGCAGATGAAAGTCATGCAGCCATGTTATTCTTATGTCTATATCAACCAGCAAAGTACTTTCATTGCAATTCATCAAACGGGCTGAACAGTTACACTGATAATCACTTGCAAATGTAATGAGTGAACTATCATCCCGACACACACACGCACACACACACACACACACACACGCACATTCACACACTAATATGCATACATATAGAAACACACTCACAAACACACACGCAGACATACTCACACACCCTAGGACCAGGGCCAGTGACCCTGAAGCTGAACCAGACAGCACACAGAGGGAACGGTTACGGGTGAATAGTTTGTTTTCCCATTTTTCCCATATCTTCTCCAGCATGTTTTTCCTTGTGCAGTTGGCAGTTGTACGCTTGTTTCAGGGCTGTAGCCTGCAGCTGTGAAAACAGCGAGAGTGGACAGGAGCCACGGAGGGAGGGGTCGGAAGAGCCTTGTCTCTGACTTTTAACCTGCAACTTTCCCGGGTTCAGCGGGGTTCGTTAGAAGGACGACCAGCAGCCCTCCCTACCTGCAACCTGCCAGGCCTCTACACCCTCACTGTGCCCTGGTGAACACTCTACACCCTCACTGTACCCTGGTGAACACCCCTCTACACCCTCACTGTACCCTGGTGAACACCCCTCTACACCCTCACTGTACCCTGGTGAAGACCACTCTACACCCTCACTGTACCCTGGTGAACACTCTACACCCTCACTGTACCCTGGTGAACACCCCTCTACACCCTCACTGTACCCTGGTGAACACCCCTCTACACCCTCACTGTGCCCTGGTGAACACTCTACACCCTCACTGTGCCCTGGTGAACACTCTACACCCTCACTGTGCCCTGGTGAACACCACTCTACACCCTCACTGTGCCCTGGTGAACACCCCTCTACACCCTCACTGTGCCCTGGTGAACACTCTACACCCTCACTGTACCCTGGTGAACACCCCTCTACACCCTCACTGTACCCTGCTGAACACCCCTCTACACCCTCACTGTACCCTGGTGAAGACCACTCTACACCCTCACTGTACCCTGGTGAACACCCCTCTACACCCTCACTGTACCCTGGTGAACACCCCTCTACACCCTCACTGTACCCTGGTGAACACTCTACACCCTCACTGTACCCTGCTGAACACCCCTCTACACCCTCACTGTACCCTGGTGAACACCACTCTACACCCTCACTGTGCCCTGGTGAACACCCCTCTACACCCTCACTGTGCCCTGGTGAACACCCCTCTACACCCTCACTGTACCCTGGTGAACACCCCTCTACACCCTCACTGTACCCTGGTGAACACTCTACACCCTCACTGTACCCTGGTGAACACTCTACACCCTCACTGTACCCTGGTGAACACTCTACACCCTCACTGTACCCTGGTGAACACTCTACACCCTCACTGTACCCTGGTGAACACTCTACACCCTCACTGTACCCTGGTGAACACTCTACACCCTCACTGTACCCTGGTGAACACCCCTCTACACCCTCACTGTACCCTGGTGAACACCACTCTACACCCTCACTGTACCCTGGTGAACACCCCTCTACACCCTCACTGTACCCTGGTGAACACCACTCTACACCCTCACTGTACCCTGGTGAACACCCCTCTACACCCTCACTGTACCCTGCTGAACACCCCTCTACACCCTCACTGTACCCTGGTGAACACCCCTCTACACCCTCACTGTACCCTGGTGAACACTCTACACCCTCACTGTACCCTGGTGAACACTCTACACCCTCACTGTACCCTGGTGAACACTCTACACCCTCACTGTACCCTGGTGAACACTCTACACCCTCACTGTACCCTGGTGAACACCCCTCTACACCCTCACTGTACCCTGGTGAACACCCCTCTACACCCTCACTGTACCCTGCTGAACACCCCTCTACACCCTCACTGTACCCTGGTGAACACCACTCTACACCCTCACTGTACCCTGGTGAACACCCCTCTACACCCTCACTGTACCCTGGTGAACACTCTACACCCTCACTGTACCCTGGTGAACACTCTACACCCTCACTGTACCCTGGTGAACACTCTACACCCTCACTGTACCCTGGTGAACACTCTACACCCTCACTGTACCCTGCTGAACACCCCTCTACACCCTCACTGTACCCTGGTGAACACCCCTCTACACCCTCACTGTACCCTGCTGAACACCCCTCTACACCCTCACTGTACCCTGGTGAACACTCTACACCCTCACTGTACCCTGGTGAACACCACTCTACACCCTCACTGTACCCTGGTGAACACTCTACACCCTCACTGTACCCTGGTGAACACTCTACACCCTCACTGTACCCTGGTGAACACTCCTCTACACCCTCACTGTACCCTGGTGAACACTCTACACCCTCACTGTACCCTGGTGAACACCCCTCTACACCCTCACTGTACCCTGGTGAACACCCCTCTACACCCTCACTGTACCCTGGTGAACACCCCTCTACACCCTCACTGTACCCTGGTGAACACTCTACACCCTCACTGTGCCCTGGTGAACACCCTACACCCTCACTGTGCCCTGGTGAACACTCTACACCCTCACTGTACCCTGGTGAACACCCCTCTACACCCTCACTGTGCCCTGGTGAACACCCCTCTACACCCTCACTGTACCCTGGTGAACACTCTACACCCTCACTGTACCCTGGTGAACACCCTACACCCTCACTGTACCCTGGTGAACACTCTACACCCTCACTGTACCCTGGTGAACACCCCTCTACACCCTCACTGTACCCTGGTGAACACTCTACACCCTCACTGTGCCCTGCTGAACACCCCTCTACACCCTCACTGTACCCTGGTGAACACTCTACACCCTCACTGTACCCTGCTGAACACCCCTCTACACCCTCACTGTACCCTGGTGAACACCCCTCTACACCCTCACTGTACCCTGCTGAACACCCCTCTACACCCTCACTGTACCCTGGTGAACACTCTACACCCTCACTGTACCCTGGTGAACACTCTACACCCTCACTGTACCCTGGTGAACACTCCTCTACACCCTCACTGTACCCTGGTGAACACTCTACACCCTCACTGTACCCTGGTGAACACTCTACACCCTCACTGTACCCTGGTGAACACTCCTCTACACCCTCACTGTACCCTGGTGAACACTCTACACCCTCACTGTACCCTGGTGAACACCCCTCTACACCCTCACTGTACCCTGGTGAACACCCCTCTACACCCTCACTGTACCCTGGTGAACACTCTACACCCTCACTGTGCCCTGGTGAACACCCTACACCCTCACTGTGCCCTGGTGAACACTCTACACCCTCACTGTACCCTGGTGAACACCCCTCTACACCCTCACTGTGCCCTGGTGAACACCCCTCTACACCCTCACTGTACCCTGGTGAACACTCTACACCCTCACTGTACCCTGGTGAACACCCTACACCCTCACTGTACCCTGGTGAACACCCCTCTACACCCTCACTGTACCCTGGTGAACACCCCTCTACACCCTCACTGTACCCTGGTGAACACCCCTCTACACCCTCACTGTGCCCTGGTGAACACCCCTCTACACCCTCACTGTACCCTGGTGAACACTCTACACCCTCACTGTACCCTGGTGAACACCCCTCTACACCCTCACTGTACCCTGGTGAACACTCTACACCCTCACTGTACCCTGGTGAACACCCCTCTACACCCTCACTGTGCCCTGGTGAACACTCTACACCCTCACTGTACCCTGCTGAACACCCCTCTACACCCTCACTGTACCCTGGTGAACACCCCTCTACACCCTCACTGTACCCTGGTGAACACCACTCTACACCCTCACTGTACCCTGGTGAACACTTTTCAGATTTTCAGAGGAATTCCAGTTGCTGTGACATTTTCTAGAGTGGAACGGCTTGGTGGAAAAAAGCTGGAAAGTAATCAAGCAATCACCCCCTACCCCTCCCACCGAGACTCCCCTGATACTGTGATAGGGCTGTCCATCAGCCTCTTCCACCACTGATCAAAGTGAAGTGGATTTTAAATTCAATTGCCTGCTGGCCTCCCTCTATCTCCACTCACCAATTCCAAAAGGCACAAGCCTCCAGTCAAAACTCATCACCACAGCCCCTATTGATGTGTGAGGAAGTGCTGACTGCTTAGCCACCAGATCAAGGGCTCGTGGGTCACTGTAAGTCACCACGAGGCCTTCAACATGTACAATCTCAGAGCTCAATTAAATAGCCATCATTAAAAAATAATGAATGCAATGCAAATTCTTCCATTTACTCCAAAAAAAGACTTGACAACTTGATTAATCATCTAAACAGGACAAGACATGGCCATTACAAATCACATGAAAGCAGATCAACAAGTTGTGTTATCATACACTGATTGACCATGGCTATATTACAAATAAAAATAGATGGATCATTTTCAGTGAGAAAAAATGTAAGGCTCATTACAAGACTAAAAATTTAGTTTCTCCAGCTATAAATGTCAATCAATATCACAGAATATCACAGCTACTTGTTTGCCCTGGACCTTGAAAAAACAATTGATGCGGCAAATCTGTCTGAAATCACTACAGTACTACTGTACGGTATTTTATTGAATGTATTATGCATACACTTTCGCACCCAAAGCTGAGAAAATGTCTTAATTGGAGTTTGGAAAGGAGAAATAGATAGGGCATAGAATGCATCTAATTTATTATTATATTATTGCATAGCCTTTACCCATTCTTTGATTTAGACCTTGCTTCCCAGAATTACAGTAAGCCTGCCTTACCACAAGCTTACCTGAACAAGGCTACCACTGTAGCCTTCACCACAATACAGTAGAATCCCTGTTCCATTTTAGAAAGATCATTACCAATTATGTCTTGCATGGTTTCACATTGATAGAGCAAGCATTAATGACTCATTACAGAAAAAGGAAAAGAATGCTTTGCTGAAAAGTCCATTTCAAATAAAAGAATGTGTGCCAAAAGTTTTGGAAATATGTTAAATGTTTCAAATGTGCACATAATCAATAGATTGAAATTGGCTTTGCCTGATAGAGAACCCTCTCTTCACCTCCAAACCTTCCTCACCTTGTGGCTTGCCGTTAGCACACGCAGAAGCTCTGTGCTGTCCCTGCCCTGCTGAACAGCTCAAGCTAGGTTTTCAAAACAGCTGGTAGCTGGTTGACCAGTTAGACCAGCTCCATACTCATTACATTACATTACATTACATTACATTATTGGCATTTGGCAGACGCTCTTATCCAGAGCGACATACAGTTGATTAGACTAAGCAGGAGACAATCCTCCCCTGGATTTTACACCAGAGTGCCCATGACTCTGCTCACGGTGAGACTAGGGTGTCATTACTCCAGGGTGCCTGTGACTGGGGTGTTGTGGAAGTGGACGGTCTGAGATGTGTCTCTGCACAGGACGCAGTTTTAACACCACCGTCGGCCTCGCCCCTTTACTGCTTCCTGGGAACTTCGGCTCCAGACGCATTGGAATTTCACCAACTGTTTATTTCCCAAGGTCCGAGACTACCGCAGACAAAGCTGAGCAGGAGTGGGAGAGACGGTGTGTCCCTGACCAGGCCTAATGACCAAGCTGCCCCCTGCATTTCTGAACAGCTAATCACCGCCACACCTGTCCACTTCAAGAGCCGATATTGCAACTTGCAGATACACCACCCACACCAGATCATATTCCATTTTCCTCTCTCAGCGCCTGTCGTTGACCCTTCCCGACAATACCTCCCAATTTACACCACCATTTTTAAACCTCCGTTGCCTGGCTAGTTATTCAATCTCCTCCGCTTTCGCCCCATGTATTTACATAACATAACATAACATATCATAAGGTAATGGCGAGAACAGGCCATTCAGCCCAGCAATGCTCTCCGTTTCCTACCCCTAAGTGTACCTACTGCCTAGTTTGCCTAAAAGCTGAGTAGCATTTAGCACCGTATCAAGCCTGGTCTTGAAAAACCCCCAGTGTTTATACCTCCACTACATGTACTGGCAAGCTATTCCACACATTGACCACTCTCTGGTCAATTTCATCCACTCCCTCTTCCACCCTTCTGTGTCCGCTCCCCATCCCCTCGTCTACCACGGAATATCATTCTCTTTTTGCTCCATGTGACAGTTCAGAGGACTGACTACATGCCATGGCTGCTTGGTCATCGACCCTGAGAGCTGACAAACACTGCAGGTTAATGATCAGGCAGGCGGGTGTGTGTGTGTGGGGGGGGGGGGGGCAATCAGGACAGTCAGTTCACTGCAGGGTATATGGGAGGGGCAGAGATGGCATGAACAGGTCATTTATGTATTGGTTAAAGGTTCAGTATAAAGAAATGCTTAAATCCTATACTCTGTAATCCTGATTGGACATACACTTGGAATAGTTACCTGAGATCACAACTACTTCCAGCACAGATAGACCAAACAGAGATGGCACTATTTTGACTCCCTGGACCATGGCCTTTGTGTGCAGACCCAAACCATTCCAGGACTGCACTACAATTGCAATTATGTTCTTCAAGGTCACTGTCTGGTGACTAAGAATCCATCGCTGAATTTCCACCGCTCTTTGTTCCATGGGGAAAAATAATATCTCAATGAAGATCATCTGGCTAAAAGATTTTTTCCCTCAGTCTATGAAGTACGTGATATAAACAGCTGAATTAAATAATAAACTGTGTGTGCTCACACGAAATTCTGATGAAATCGAAATCAGAGACGTGTTCATATGCAGTCATGGGGACACATTCCATGGCCTCTCTTCCAGAAATGGAGTGTTGTGTGGGAAATCAGTTTACACTGCTGAAGTGTCATTTTAACCTTCCCTACTACATTTCCCAGCACGATCAGTTCCAATGGATTCTCAAAAGATGAATAAGCGAAAAGTATTACCAGCTGAAAAAATATTGCCGGTTGATTTCGACGTTGATCAGCCAATTAATCAACGTCAGAGATAAAGGAAAGAGATGGAAAAGGGAAAGGGACCTCTAGGTCATAGTAAAGACAAGAAAAAAAAGTTTGAATAATGCGCTGTGAACAGGGAAAGTCGATAACTGCTGAACGGACAGGAATTTGGGTTGCACAAGCGCTCTCCCATCCCACCGTAGTGAGAAAGGAATGTACGCGGTGCGTACAGAACTACACCATGTCATGGAGACGTGGAGTGTTTTCTTCTAAAGGGGCCAGATGTGGACGTGCGATAAGCGCGCGGTTTCTCATTACCGCTCGCCGCGTTCATCGTAAGCCCCGGGCCCCAACGCGCGCATCATAACCAGGGGCCTGACACATCGCAGCCTGGGGCCCTAACGTGAGCCTGTGGGATTCTGCGGATCATATCTCCCCTGATTACTGTAAACAGACTGCCAGGCCAGGAGATAATCACAGTCACACTCGTCAGAGGTGAACTCTGCACCTGCCCCATTCTCTATTTGCCTCAAGCAAACACCTCTCTGTGTGTGTGTGTGTGTGTGTGTGTGTGCGCATGTGAGAGTGTTTGTGTGCATATGTAAGAGAGAGGGAGAGAGAGAGAGAGAGAGCATGTGTATGTGTGCGAGAGAGAGAGAGAGAGAATGATGGAGGAAACGAAAGATAAAACATTCAATAGATTGGTAAAAGTTTGATTTACATTCGCTGTGCCCTGTATACTCCTGACCAGACCTGCACTTGGTATAGTTACCTGAGAGACAGATTTAAGTTGAGGATTTAAAATAGACATTTAAAATTATCCTACCAAAGATGCTAGATTATACTTGCCTGTCTACACATGGGTCACTGGTTTTATAGAATTAGAACACTATAAATGTACACATGGCTAGAAGTACTGTGATACGCCTTGCTTTATCTTTCATTTCATTTTACCACTCAGAGGTACACACATGCACACACAGACACACTCACACACACATACACACACACACACACTCACACACTCATTTAATTCCACCGCAGAGAGGTACACACATGCACACACACACACACACATACACACACACAGATGCAAACACATACATACACACTCACACTCATTTCATTCTACCATTGAGAGGTACACACATGCGCGCACACACAGACACACACACACACACACACACACACACACACACACACACACACACACTCATTAATTCTAATGTTGAGAGGGGCAATCTCAAGGCCTCATATTTTAGGTACTCAACCAAAGCTTGACCTGTGACTCTCCTCTTTAGATTCTGCTGATTCTACAGACATTTTATTTAATTCAGTTTGTATTTCAAAACCTCAACCCTAAAACCTCAACATCAACTTTCTAGGACATTCCTCAATTATTCATAACATTTTATCAATTTTTTTGTGTTTGTACAAAAATAACCATTATTTATGATGCTGAAATTCTTTTGATGGTGTTTTCATTGGAAAGATGAGTTGTTAAAAGAAGCAAAGATTGACAAAGCCCTGTTCAAAAGTGTCATTAGTGAACAAGAAAATTGAACTCAGATGTAGATTTCTTTGTCCAATATTCCCCCTCAGGTCAAAAGACAACTCTCCTTTCATCTCTTTGCATACGGATTCACATGTGGAATATCAGTTCAAACAGACCCTTTCTCAATTACCACTGAACTCTAATATCGAATACTAAATGAACCTGGAGTATTAGAGTGTGCGCGCGCACACAAACCTGCATTATACACACAGTACACAACGAACATACACATTTGCAATTTGCAAAGCAGATAATCAAGTAGTATTTATGACGCCCGATCACCCCATAGTCTAAATCCGCCCCTCAGTACGCCTACGTGCGGCTAATTAGCTTCTTCACACATTGATTGCTTATTCATCCCTCAGAAGAAGAAAAAAATAGCTTTCTCCTCTCCCCACACAATTCAGCATTAACCTTCCACACTTGTGCAAATTGGACCGTTCCTTCCTTGGGGAGCCTCGTTGTGTCGATGCCTTAGCTCTCACGTACGATCCGTTTCTATTCTTAGCCGGGATTGTTCATCACCTCTGCGCTAATCGCGTCCTGCTGGTCCGGCTGTCTGAGGAGGGGGGTTGAGACCCGGGGGCTCTGTTTGCTGGTATGTGTACGAGACCCCTTCTGTTGAGCCAGGTCTCACCAATGTCAGCGTCCTGGAAACCTGCCTGCCTTTAATGCCTCAGCGATGCCATGTCCTCACAGTTCTGACATTCAGCAGCAGTGTGCCTGTGTTTGTTCACCAGAGCTGCACACGCTTGGGTCTGACCTAAGCACCCAACACACCCAACACACCCACACCTTCTCTCCATATGCTCCTGCAAGCATGTTTAGCACAACTAAGCCACGTGTCTCCAGTGCAAAAAAGGAATGCTGGAGGAACTAAATTATGCAAAGGGTTCAGATAGGTATATTTCTGTATCTATGTTTCTGTATCTGTATGCCATTTGACAAAACCTACAATAATTACTGTGTGCATCCTGCAAAATCTATGCATACTGAATGTACATTCAGAGTTATTAATAATAACACAGAGTACATCCTTTACAATTTTCTTGCATTGAACATCAAACGTGAAAGAAGATTTTTTTTTTTTTCTTATCTTCTCCGGAGTCTAATGAGGGAAGCGAATGTAAGTGACGCGGAACAAAGGGTCTGAGCCTGTTTGTGAATGACTGCGAGCCGGAGCAATGAATCCAGATACCCGGGAACGTCGCTGCGGCCCGGAGATCGGCAGGAGAGTGACGTCATCGCGGAAAGCGGGAGCAAAGGACGGAGAATCTGCTGGTAATGAGGGATTATGTCGGGATTAGATTCCTTTATTAAGATGTTTTTGATCCTCATTAGGCCGCCCCTCATATCTGCACATTGATTCTCCCTCCCTCCCTCCATCCCAGCCCCGCGGACAGGGATTCACTCTCTGATCGCTGAGAATAAGAACGGAAAAGCTAAATGGGCCGCAAACTTGACCTTTTAAAGAGATAGCATTGTTTAAAGTGTATGAATGCTGCAATGAGAAATTGGAAATATAAGGTATACATTTTCAGTGTACCAGCATACATACAGTATATACGGGTATATTTGAACACACAATACACAGACGGACATCTTTGAAAAAAAGACAATACACATTACACACTAAAAACGCAAACACCACAACAGTGACAGAAGTGGAAAAGATACACAAGAGAAATGACACATTAAAGGGACAAACAAACAAAGAGAATGTTAGGGGTGCGTGCTGCCAGCAGTGCAGTGCAATCAACCAGTGAGCAGATTTAGGGACACAATATATAACAGTCTCACAGGAGGCAAACGCATTACATTGTTTTCTGCCCCTGTTCTGTAGCCCTCTGAGCCCAGGTTGCTGATCTGATCTGATCCGTGCCCATTAAACCCGGTGCTTTATCTGTGAGGACAGACATCTGTTTCATGAGCAGGGAGAGTGTGCAGGCAGACATGTTTACAGGTGCAGGGTCTCTCCACTATTGTTTTCCAGAGAGAGAACAGGGGGAAGTGTGCGGACCAGGAGTAGGCTGACTCGCTGCATTTCCAAAGTCAATATTTACGACCTATCGGGAGTTTAGATAGCCGCTAAGCAAACACTGATGGCGGCTTCTGCACCTCAGAGTTCAGCACAATGGTGGGAGTGAATCGCAGAAATTCCCGGGCTTGTAAAGAAAGTATCCCAGAGATTACCGCAGAAGCCCTGTGATGGCCAGGACATTTTACAGAGGATGGGAAATGGCCGCTACAATCACATTCGGTGAAAGACAACGGCCGTGACCCTGGGCCCAGGCAGACTTGAGAAAATAGATACACTCAATCACTGACATGTAGCTGTTGTTATTAGATATAAAAATGTACTGAATAAATTACAGATGACTAGGACAGTTTGAAGTATGAAGATCAAGAGGCACTTATTGTCTCCCCATTGAATCTATTTCCTGCAATTGACTTTTATATGATATTACCTGAATATTTTCAAGTAATGGACTCTCACACATATCTAAATATAAGCTTCCACAACGATATGATGGCTCTAGATAGCCATCCCGTACGATGACTTCGTAAACAAACGATGAACGATATTATCTAATGTTTTGTGTTCTGTGAAGTTCCTGTGAGAAAAAAAGGGAAAACTGGGCGTTCAGCACGAAGCCGGGCCGCTCCTCCGAGTCCCGTGCGGGCGCCTGGCTGGGCGCGAAGGGTGAGCACACGCCTTTCAGCACCCCCCCCCCCCCCGCCCGTTCGTTCTGGAACGCTGGCGTGCTGGAGGAGGCGGATCCGGGGGGGGCAGAACGCAGGGGCGGGAGGGCGGTGAGGCGGAGGAGCTCCCTGAGTACGCGGCTCTCGCCCGGTTCCCACGCCGCGGCCCTCTCTCGGGCTCCTGTCCCGACACGTTGACCGAAACCGGCGGGCTCGCCGGAGTGCGTTTCGAGCCCCGGGGGCGCGGGGCAGGTTGGGACAGCGTTCCCCCTCCAAACCGCCGGGAAACAGGGGGCCTGCTCACACCTCTGAGAGGAGGCCTCCTGCGCTCCGGTGGCCTGTCCCAGCATGCGGAGCGGACCAGGAGGAGGCGGACACGTGGGACAGACTGAAAAAAACACCGCCTCTCCGTCCTCCGTCAGGAGCCAAGACCAGCTTCAGCTCAAACGGCCCAGCTCAGCATATAGTATATCCCACATATCAAACTACAATAAAAGGCAAATAATGACTTTGTATGCCAATAAAGATATTATAAGGCAATAAGCCTGAATAAGAAGAGAATAAAATAAGCCTGCTTTTGTGAAAATCCTGTTCACACTGTGTGGTTAGCACACAACACACACTCTTTTGAGCAGTTGATCGCTGGAGACTTGTGTGCCATTGCTTAGCTTAGGGGCTGCCCTACTGCAGGTGAGATCAAAGGTCAGGGAGCAGAGGTCAGCAGGAGCATTCCTGTACTAGCACCTGTGTAGTTTGTTCACTGCCTAAAGCACCTAAAGCATGTTTACAGAAAATATGTGCTCACATTAATCCCAAACGGTAAAACTCAAGATCTGTTCAGACTGCTAGACAGCAATGACAGTTGCAGCAACCGCCACAGTAAGAGCTTGTAATAAACAATGATGTCATCCTCAGAGTTATAGAGATTTTGCAGACTCCAGCGCCAAAGGCGTGCATTTTGTCACACCATTCATCTGTCTGCCATGACTATGCAAAGCTGTGTTTTGTTCAGCCTGGAGCGTGATAAATTGGGTTTGTTAGTCTGGATGTGTGACTCTTCACTGGTGACAGTCCATCCGGGGGGTGATTTTACCACACCAGAGGCTGCGCTGCCTCCAACCAGTTGCAGGCCTAATAATGCAGTGCCAATATCCTAATACTGCCACACCAGTCTATTAACTGTGCCCCATTCCCAATTCCGTAGTACTGATGGTCCAGTCTGTTTCAGTGGGTGCATCTGCCCTTGTGGACTAATACTGGTGCTCCAGCCTGTAGCATTAGGGCGTATAACACTAATGTCGGGGCTCTGACTGATCCAGTATTCTGTGGACAGGTCTTCGGCAGCATTTCCAAACCAAACGGATAAGATACGCCATAGTGTAAAATGCATACACATTTGTTGCTCTAATCAAGTGGCCTCCATATTTGAATCAATAAATGAAAGAATAAATAAATAACAGACTTATAAATGTATAATATGTGTATGAGGCGCAATGTACACACACACTCTCAGAAATAAAGTGACTGTTGAGGTACATTTTTGTTCCCAAACATACCCTGAAAGTACAGTAATGTTCTCTTTGGATACAAATGAGTACATTTTCCTAGCAAAAATGGTACAAATGAATTATATATGGCTAGCTAGGGGTACAATTTTGTGTACCTATGGTGTACTGCCTCAGGGACAAGCCTTTGTACCCGTTTAGGAACTTTTCATGCCTTTATTTCAGAGTGCATGAATCTACAGGGGGAAATACATAGAGGGACAAAAGTATGATTGTTCTTCTGAGTTCAGGTTCCCATCTGGAGTAAGAAGCAAATCTCCCGTAATCTTTAGGTATGTGAATTGAAGCGGTTTAGGCGAGATGCCATCTGCTCGTAAGACACGTAACGGCACCCGGAACAGGCCGCAGAGCCATAATGGAGGCCTGTGTAAACTATAGGCCTATAGGAGTCTGCTCAGGCTACAGCACAGCTTTCACCCAGGAACAGAAACCCTGACAAGTCCTCGCTCGGCAACGATGACATCACCAGCACCTCCTGGGAAAGGCAAATACACGCATCCTTGATCCTCCATAAAGCCATAATCTCACACAAATAAACACGCCGCAGTCATGCATAATACACGTGTAATTATGCTATATGCGCGACCTTCTGGGGCCCTCCTGTGAGCCTGTGAGCAAACCATAGTCAGACATCGGCCCACTCGCCCACTGCATGCCCTTGACCACGCTTCCAACCTGGTAATGACCTGGGAACACACAGTCCCAGCATCACGAGAGCCCACTGGCTGTTCATGTGTACTTCACTGTGTTCATCCCAAATCAGGGAGAATTTAAACGGAGACTCCAGAGAAAATCCTGTAAAACATGCATAGACCTCAAGACACACGCATTGTTTGAAATGTGTGTTTTGCCACTTGGCCCGGAGAAAGGAACTATCAATTATGTCATCAGTGTTTGGCTCTGGCAGAGCTGCTGTTTGTTGTATCTGCTCACTCCTCCCACATGTGGAAGAAAGGCATCACTGGGCACAGTCCAACCGTGGAGGAAGCAGAAAAAACACCACGCACAAGATACCGTCGTTTAGATTTTTTTGAAAATAAACGAATCATAAACCTAGTCAGCCACGCCAGTTTCTGTGTGTTTATGGGAGAACTGCATTGGAAAGTTATTCTAAGAAAAGGCAGTTACAAAGCTCATGCAGCAATGATCAGGAAGTTGCGTGGGGTTATTTAGGGGAACACAATCTGGGTCTTGATTCCATCTCACGTTGTACCTTCTTGATAAGGGGTTATCACTATTTGTTAAAACATTCGTCATCGTGGGTCCCGTTTGAAACCATTTCAATTATTAAGGCCCTAGAGTTTGTGTACTCGACACATGACAAAGACCAGTCACCCTCCGTATTTCTTTACTCCAAACACTCATTCCTCATTGTCTTTCCACTGCTTGCATTGAGCCTATAGGACTGAAGGTCAGGGTTAGAAGGTCATGGCCATGTGGGCATTTCCACCTGGCGACACAAAGGGAAATACTGTATTGGAACAGGAAGCAGCAGTGAAGAAAGCAGAAATGTGACTATTGCAAAAGGGTTTCAGTAGGAGCTCACTTCAGCATTAAGAATCCTCCTTCATACCTAGGAATAGCACTGAATGTAATTCCCTATGAAATCAGGAACAGGGTCATATGAGGTTTTTGAGTAGTTTCAGAATGAGCAATGTCTGGTCATAAATTTTTTTACACAAGGTCATCTTCCTTCGAAATCGCATGCAAGCACTTACCGTAAATCCTCAAATTGTGTCCGGGGTCAAAGCACAGGCCTTTATTTGGGGCAGGCTTGTATTCGAGGCAGGCCTTTATTTCTTATTAGGCTTCTGGTGTAGAATTTTATTCTTAGAAATAAAGTAAAAGGCTACACTTAAAGAGGGCCAACACTGTTCAACACTTCCTGTAACCGTTCAGAAAGCAATTAGTGTAGGCTAATCAGGAAACACCGTTTGGTAAGTCTTAGTGTCAGTCTTAACAGACTTAGTTTATTGCAAATATTCTCAAACACAATAAATCACATGCAAGTCCAGAATCCATAAAATAACTACTTGCCAGACACGCCTTCATGAACAATAACAAATGAGCGTAGATAACAGCAAGTTAAGGATCTTTTTTTCCAAAAGTGCGTTTTATTGTAAGACATGCGTTTCGTTTGGAGCAGCATACCGGTAGGCTATCAAAAGATTTTCGCTTTGGTTTGGGATTTAATTTACTTTTGGACTGTTTGATTCTATTGCTAACTGTTGGGACTGATGGGCACTGAAATCTGGGGGGTATTTGATGGTTCACTGTTAAGTTTTATGGAGTTGAAAGAGTGTCTGGATTTCCACCCATCTGTTTATTGCGAGCCAAGGCAGCCGCTTTCATTCATTCATTGAACGTGCGCTGTGCTGTAATGGAAACCTTATTGCGTAGCCTAAATTGAGTTAATTTTTTATTTTGCCTGATTTACTTTTTATTAAATTCGTAGGCAACAATTGTGTTTAAATGTATACTGCTTCAGCCTTTGGCAAGCTACTTAGAAGGGGGCGGCAAGCGACTGGTAGCTTGAGAGCAACGTGTTGGAGACCCATGGTGTAGGACAACGACTTTTCATTGGCAACAGTATTAAACGAACCAACAATATAAAATTTTAAGAAGATCTCTTTTATTTCATTGAGTTAAATCGAAACAATGTCATCGAGTGCTCATGGACTGATAGCCCTACTGGTAGGCAATATTACCCCGGCTTGTATTTGGGGGCCGGCCTTTATTTGTCCGAATCGGCCACGCCCCCGGCTATTATCCGAGGCCCGGCTTCAAACAGAATCCCGGACACAATTAGATGACTGACTGTATACAGCTTTGGGAGCAGTGTACATGTGGAAAAGGTCTGTGCTTTTGTTGCCTCAAAATGGTAGTCAGAATCAACACACTTATCACAAATCTGCTGTGACTCACTCTGTCCTGACAGACAGTGTTACTCATGTGCTATTTGGGGGCTTAGGGCTCTGGGGCCTCATTTATAAAACTGTGCTTAGGATTCACGTCAAAAGGTTGCGTAAGCATGAAACCTAGGACGTGCGTACGCAAAGAAATATTCTGATTTATAAAACAGTGCATACGCACGTCCCACGCCAGTTTTCCTTTATAAATCACAATCAACTCTAAATGTGGCGCAACTTTGCCAGCTTCATGTCCCGTCCCACAGTTGCCTATGAATAGGCAGTGAAACACCCCTAATGAATATGCATTTCACGAAGACGACAATGGCAAACGCTGAAAAGAAGGCCAAGAAAAGGGATTTCAGCCATTTGATTGCCTCTGAAAAGCTACAGGTGTGGGAATTATCCTGATTGATTGTAAATGACGAACAGTTCTGCACAACGAATGTGATGATGACGATGATAATAATAATAATAATAATAATACACGTTATTTGTCTAGCACCATTGGAAAAAAAACATAATATATGAATATGATAACAATATATGAAACTATGCTCGTATCTGCCCGACTGACGCATTGTAAACGGCATCAGTGCAGCGCAATTTGTCCGACTGTTCACCATATTATTTATGAGAATACATTTAATAACATGAAGTATTGTTTAACAATTCGTCTACATATTTGAGGGATTATTTTACAACATCTCCGTTTATATTTATCATCCTAAATCATATTTTTTGGGCACTCCAGGGAGCATCAATCAAACAGCTGTTTGTTTATTTGTTGTGAGAGGCTTTTATCCATTTTTGCAAATTAACTCTTCGTATATGATACGTGAGAGGTAATATTTCATTACATTACATTGCATGGCATTTACATTTACATTTTAGTCATTTGGCAGACGCTTTTAATCCAAAGCGATTTACAAGTGCATAGGTTCTACCATAAGTCAGAGCATCACATCCAGAAACTAGCAAAATACACAGGAAATGCTGTTCTAAACAGTTGTCATCAGAAGTTTTTATTTTTTTGGGGGGGGGGTTAGACAAGGATAGGGATATCAGAAAGGAGGGGCAGGGGAAATCAGGAGGGAGGACTAAGGTAGAGTTTGAAAAGGTGGGTTTTGAGTCTGCGTCGAAATAGGGGGAGGGATTCTGCTGTTCTGACAGTGGTAGGCAAGTCATTCCACCACTGAGGAACCAGAACGGAAAACAGGCGTGAACGTGCAGCTCGACCGCCAGGTGCATGTAGAGAGGGAACCGTAAGGCGACCAGAGCTGGCAGACCGGAGTGGTCTAGCTGGGGAGTAGGGAGTGATCAGGGATTGTATGTAAAGTGGGGCGAGTTGCAGTAATCCAGGCGGGAAATGACGAGCGCCTGGACTAGGAGCTGGGTGGCTTTCTCAGTCAGGAGATGACGGATACGGCATATATTATACAGAAAGAACCTGCAGGTTCTGGCAGTGGAGGATACTTGCGGAGCCAGGGTGAGGCAGTTATCAAGAGTCACCCCAAGATTCTTTGCCGTACGGGAGGAGGAAACTACAAAGTCCTCAACAGTCAATGAGAGGTCGATTGATGGAGAGGACTTAGCAGGGATGTAGAGAAGCTCAGTTTTGGCAAGGTTGAGCTTCAGGTGTTGGGAAGTCATCCACGCAGAGATATCAGCCAAGCAGGCAGAGATCCGTGTGGTGATTTGGGTGTCGGGGGGGAAGGAAATGAAGAGTTGGGTGTCATCAGCGTAGGAATGATAAGAAAAGCCGTGGGAAGAGATAACAGAACCAAGAGACATGGTGTATAGCGAGAAGAGGAGAGGCCCAAGAACCGAGCCCTGCGGGACTCCAGTTCGTAGGGGTTGAGGGTCGGAGACTGAGCCCCTCCAAGTCACCTGGTAGGAGCGACCAGAGAGGTAGGAGGAAAACCAAGCGAGTGCAGAACCTGTGACACCCATCCCAGACAGCGATGAGAGCAGAATCTCATGGTTGACTGTATCGAAGGCGGCCGACAGGTCGAGGAAGATGAGGACAGAGGAGAGGGATTTTGCTTTAGCAGAGTGGAGTGCCTCAGTGACCGCGAGCAGGGCGGTTTCAGTGGAGTGGGCACTCTTGAAGCCAGACTGGTTGGGGTCATGGAGATTGTTCTGGAGAAGATAAGTGGACAGTTGGGAGCAGACCGCCCGTTCCAGAGTTTTAGCGAGAAAGGGGAGAAGAGAGACAGGCCGGTAGTTGTTCAGGGCAGAGGGGTCAAGAGTAAGTTTTTTGAGCAGGGGAGTGACTCTGGCCCTCTTCAGGGAAGAGGGCATGGTGCCGGAAGAGAGGGAGGTGTTGATTAGAGAGGAGAGAAAAGGGAGAATGTCATCAGATATAGATTGTAGGAGGGGAGAGGGGATGGGGTCAAGAGGACAGGTGGTTGGGCGGTGGGAAGTAAGGAGTTTCAGTGTGTCGGCATCAGAGAGGGAAGAAAAGGAGGTTAGGGAGTTGGGGAGGGTAGGAGGGTCAGCAGGGGTGGAGGGTTGGGAGAGGGAATTGCGAATAGCATCGACCTTCTTTTCAAAGAAGGAGACAAAGTCATCAGGTGTGACTGATGAGGGGGGTGGGGGGGGGAGGGGGGGCCAGAAGAGAGGAGAAAGTTGAAAACAGTTTGCGGGGATTAGAGGCGGCCGCGTTAATTTTCGAGTGAAAGAAGGAAGATTTAGCTAGAGAGACAGAGGAATGGAAAGATGATAAGAGGGCATGGAAGGAAGCCATATCACTGGGGAGACAGGACCTTTTCCATTTTCTCTCCGCCGCCCGCAGTTCGGTTCGGACAGCTCGTAGAGCATCAGAAAGCCAAGGACTGGGGGGGGAGGCCCGAGCTAGTTTGGTGGTGAGGGGACACAGAGAGTCAAAGGAAGATATGAGGGAGGACATGAGAGTTGTAGCCGCATCATCGGGAGACAGTCGAGAGAAAGACTCCGCGGATCGTAGGGAGGAGAGGATTGTAGATGAGAGGGTGGAGGAAGACAGGTGGCGTAGGTTCCGTCGACAGGTGACAGTGGATGGTGGGAGAGATGGATGGGTGTAAGAGGAGAGTGGAAGAGAGAAAGAGATGAAAGAGTGGTCAGATATATGGAGTGGTGTTACAGGGGAAAGAGTGAGGGTAAGGTCAAAAGAAGAGAGGAGGGAGAGAAAGGTAGACTGGGTGGACTCTGAGTTGAGGTTGAAGTCACCCAGGAGGATCAGGGGGGTGTCATTGACTGGTGAGGAGCTGAGGAGGATGTCCATCTCATCCAAAAAGTTCCCCAGAGGACCCGGGGGGAGATAAACAACAATAATAAACAGTTTGCACGGCAGAGTAACAGAAACCGCATGAAATTCAAAAGAGGAGAAGGAGAGGGATGAGGAGAAGACACTAGATCTCCATGAGGATGAGATTAGGAGACCTGTGCCACCTCCTCTGCCAGAGGATCTGGGTGTGTGGGAAAAAGAGAAGGCAGAGGAAAGAGCAGCCGGGGTGGCCGTGTTCTCTGGTGAGAGCCACGTTTCAGTTAAAGCAAGAAAGTCCAGGTTGAGGTGGGAGGCATAGGCAGATATGAAGTCTGCTTTCTGGACGGCGGACTGGCAGTTCCAGAGGCCACCAGCCACACAGAGATCAATACCAGGGGATCTGGGAGGGAAGATGAGGTTAGAGATATTCTGCCCATGTTGGCGGGAGGCGAACCTCCTACTGACTGGGACCTGGGGAGAGGAGAGAGGACAGGGATGGGAAGGAAACACATGGAGGGAACTAGGGAGGACAAGGGGAATACTACACAGTGGAATGAGGACAGGCAGCAAAAACAAAATCAAACATCAGGCTCTCGGACAGCCTGGATGGACACCCGTAGATAGACACCCTCGACTTTGTACACCTGCGACTTCGTACGCCGAGGCAAGTAGCCGAGGCTGCCGCACACAGCTGCCGCTGGTGCGCTACACAACTGCTTAAATAACACTGACGCTGAATACAGAAAATGCAACCAACCCACTGCAGAACACTAATGCACACTGAAGTGAGTTCAGGTGTGCCAGTAATAATACCCTGAGCAGGGTGCAAAGTATTGGCTCCTCCTACAACAAAAGCTGTGGCCTGCCAGCCAGTAGAACAATAGCCTAACTTAATAGCCTAGCTTACCTTACAAACACCTAACCCAGTTTCACTGAATCTAAATAAACACCACTTGTAATAGCTAACAAACAAACAAGTACACAACAGAACACTATAATGACAACTAAACTGAATTTAGCAGACGCTCTTATCCAGAGCGACGTACAACAAAGTGCAAATTAAACACAAGAACAAGTGCAAAGAGGACCTGAGAGGACAGTATAGTTCCGAGTCCTAGTGTAAACATGCAGAAAATCAGAACCCTTTAAGAGTACAATCAACAACAATCAATTTCGATTTATTTTACACAGTGGTATCTGTTTTATATCATTTTCGACTTCTCTCGTCGCCAAATGTTGTGTTGCACTTAGGAAGGGGGAGAACCCGTATAGCGAAATTCAACAACACAACACTTTAATAAGTATAACAGGGACGAAGCACGTCCTTACAGCAGCCATACCCAGCCACAACTCCCGGCAAATCTTTATACCTTTTTAAATCCTGTTTCACTTCCCGTTTTCCTGGTCTTACGTCACAAGCATTAAAGGCACAGTTTCTCATTTCTCCAGTTAATGTGCGTACGCATGGGTCAGAGTTTCCGTGGAGGACCGCACATTTTCCGGTCAAGTTCGTTTTTTATAAATGCCAAAGTTTTCTTAGAAAGTGGCGTACGCATTCTTTTGTGCCTACGCAACGTTTATAAATGAGGCCCCTGGACTGATATTTCCCCTTTTTCTTCCCTTCTGTTACTCTGTAAACAGAATTGAATTGAATTGAATTGGGGCCCCTGCCACTGGTTTTCCGTGAGAGTTCCATCTTTCCTGCAGCTGTGAAGGTCTCTCCCAAAGCTCTGTTTATATGCAAACATAGTCTCTGACGTTAATCTGAATCACTGCAAGAGTCTCTGCAAGACTTCATTACTCAATCAGCCCCTTTCCATAAACCAGTCATTTATTGGTTTGAATTTTATATTAATTGTATATAAATGCACTCTCCAGCAGAGCCTAATAGTGTTGTGATTTTCATTGATTTAGTTTTTATGAAATATATTTTGTTAGCTGTACTGCACCATCATTCTGTTTTCATGGTCTTTGTTAACACATGCAGTGATAGTCATAATGTCTTCCAGTCCAGAGATATAATATCTGCCTGAAAAAAATTATAGCTTTCAGAACTCAAGGGCTAAAATATCAACAATGTGTCAGCACCATTCTCCTGTTTTGACACATCCACACCAACTCCCACAAGAATTCGCAATACAATTTGAGTTCAGCTCATGAAATGTGAAACGTTGCATGGTGTGATCCCCTCCTTCATCTGAGCACATGAAATCCCAGACAGCCCTAAATTAATCCCCTCCCCTTCCCCTAGACTCAGCAAGCAGCATTGTCATTTGAAATCCTGAACAGAATTAATTCTAACTTTCATTTAATACATTTAGTTTAATGTTACTGTTATTAATATTACTATATTGTTATTTAATTATATTATTATTATTATTATTATTAGTAGTAGTAGTAGTAATATTCGTAGAAGTAGTAGTAGTATATAATATTCATAATTGTAATATTATTATGATTATGATTATGATTATGATTATGATTATTATTATTATTATTATTATTTGTAGTAGTAGTAGTAGTAGAATACATGAATGAAAATCCCCCTTGGGCTACATGGGGGTACCATGTCAAACTGTCAGTACAGGCACAGGCACAGGCACACACAGGTATAGGCACAGGCACAGGCACAGGTACAGGTACAGGCACAGGCACAGGCACAGGTACAGGTACAGGCACACACAGGCACAGGCACAGGTACAGGCACAGGCACAGGCACAGGCACACACAGGCACAGGTACAGGTACAGGCACACACAGGTACAGGTACAGGTACAGGTGCTGGTACAGGTACAGGTACAGGCACACACAGGCACAGGCACAGGCACAGGTGCTGGTACAGGTACAGGTAAAGGTACAGGTACAGGCACACACAGGCACAGATGCAGGTGCTGGTACAGGTGCAGGTACAGGTACAGGTGCTGGTACAGGTGCAGGTACAGGTACAGGTACAGGCACAGGCACAGGCACAGGCACAGGCACAGGCACAGGCACAGGTCAGTTCCCTTTATTACACTGCTTCTAATGGGATCTGGTAGTTGGCTCTGTTAAGTCTTCACTGACAAAACCTGTTACAACATAAAACATCATTTTGCCATGTTCTTTTGAATGTCATATACGAATGAATTTGTTTATACAAGAAATTGTATATTTGTGTGCACTTGTGTTTAAATGTATCGTATTGCATTAAGAAATGGTGAAAAAAACATGGTCAATGTTTTTTTTTTAAATATTCTTTTCATTAAAAGATAAGAAGAGGAGTTTTGTTATTTGTAATATGTTGGTGACAAGCCCAATTCCCTCATGCAGTGGCCTGTTCCTTCCCATTCAGTGATCTGTGTTCAGTGTAAATGGGCAGAGGGGGCATTTGTAAGGAAGAATACAAAGAAAGGATGAATTCAGATGTAATTATGCTTGCACCTGTTTAAATATCCTGATGCACTTTTCTTTTAAATCTCACCCAGAGGAGATTGGGTGGGTGCCCAGTGCTTGACACGAGTACTATCCAAACACACACCTCCAGACTCCAGTCATAAATATTGTTCTTCTGGGCTGAGTTACACACAATGATTCATAGTTTCTGCTCACAAACTGGTGAGAGGCATGGCACTTGGGTGTGCTTTCTCGGGTGAACTTTGCTGTGTTCAGTTGCTTCTCAGTTAACATGTCAGTGCTTTGCTTCTTGAAAGTCCCTTTTAAAAACAGAAATATTTATGCAGTTTTGTAAATAAAGATAGTGCATTCCATCAGCTCTAACCTAAGTAGCATTTAAAAAAATGGCATTCACCGTTCTGATATCATGTCCTCCGGAGAGGAACCCTTGTTTAAACATTTGGACAGTTAAAAAAAAATCTGGAGTTAGAACGCTCCCCAGAGGCTGAACCTATGTGCTGCAATACAGCGGTGGAAATACCACTCAACTGCCCTGTAGTGCCCACGTGTGGTGATAACATGCAATCACATTAATCACAACAAATGCCCCTTAACAAAAAAAAAATGGTTCTTCTCCAATTTATGGAGCAATATTTCGGCGATATTGATTCGTCATTTTTTGTGACAACAGATGTCCTGGTATTTTCAATTAGCACACTGACATGACACACTGGCTTATTTGCAAAGTATGAAACTGTGATGTTAAAAGTAAAATATAATGTATTTATTATTGAGAAATGTATTAAACAATATATTATCGGGTATAGTCCCATAGTTTTTTCTTTTCCCGATGACAGTACTAATCTCCAACCTACACAGATCATTATTTCAGCTCATTGTTTCTCAGCCTGCAAATACATTTTGTAAAGCTTAAAATTTCCAGCAACAATAAATCTTTGGTCAAGTGATTTTTATTAAGTGCTCAGCTGAGAGATTAATATTAATACCCCTTAATATTTTCCTTACCTCATAACCTTGAACTTCGTAACAATGCTTAATAGTGGTCAGACTATGATATGTTTGGTGATATAAATGAGTGCCTGTCTCTGCTGATGTATGTCTGCATGCCTGTTTATTAACCCATCAGTCTCTCCATCTATATACACTCACTGGGCATGATTAGGTAGGCATGTACAGCAGCTTGTTAATGCAAATATTTAATCATTCATTCATTCATTATCCTAACCCACTTATCCTGAACAGGGTCACAGGGGGGCTGGAGCCTATCCCAGCATACATTGGGCGAAAGGCAGGAATACACCCTGGACAGGTCGCCAGTCCATCGCAGGGCACACACACCATTCACTCAAACACTCATACCTACAGGCAATTTAGAATCTCCAATCAGCCTGACTTGCATGTCTTTGGACTGTGGGAGGAAACCGGAGTACCCCGAGGAAACCCATGCAAACACAGGGAGACCCAGGACCTCCTTGCTGTGAGGCAGCAGTGCTACCCACTGCACCCTCCGTGCCACCAATATTTAATCAGCCAATCATTAAATATTTGTATGCAACTAAATGCATAAAAGCATGCAGACATGGTCAGTGGGTTCATCTGTTTTTCAGACCAACTGTCAGAATGGGGAAGAAATGCGATCAAAGTGACTTTGACCGTGGAATGATTGTTGGTGCCAGACAGGTTTGAGTATTTTAGAAACTGCTGATCTTCATGCACAACAGTCTCTAGAGTTTCCAGAGAATGGTACGAAAAACCAAAAACATCCAGTAAGTGGACGAAAATGCCTTGTTAATGAGAGAGGTCAGTGGAGAAGGGCTAGACTGGTTAAAGCTGACAGGAACGTGACAATAACACGTTTCATGTTTGTCATGTCATGTTTTATGTTTAGTTATTGTCTTGGTTATGTTATTGTCATGTCATGTATTATGTTAGTCTAGTATCATCACGTTTTTATGTTTCATGTCATGTTATGTTTCATGTTTAGTTGTTGTTACAATTTAATTGTTAGTCTTGCCATGTCATGTTATTTAGTTTATTGTGATATTTCGCAAACTTGTTATGTCACAATTCATGTTTCATGTTACATTGTACTGGTCATTGATTAGCATACACTTTTTCATGTCTTTCTGCAAATCTTGCATTCCTGCTTTCTCTCTCTCCCTTTCTGTCACTCACACCCTAATTGTTTCAATTTCCCTTGTCTACTTACTAATCTACTAATGCTAGATCAAGATTGGGTAATACTAACATTCTAATCATGTGTTCATGTTACCTTATGTTTCTTGTGCAAGTCATTTACTAATTTACTAATGCTAGGGCAGGATAGGTTTATTACTAACGATTACTAATTACCTTGTTAACTTGTCAATCCTCCACACCTGATTTCCATTCTCTTGCTGCGCTCAAGCTAATTGTCTACACCTGTCTTCACCTGCATATAAGGCTCAGTTTCATGTCTTGTGAAATTGTTGCCTCCTGTTCGTCAGTGCAGCTTTTGAGTGGTATTGGCAAGCCATTTGTCTACCTGTTGTGATCCAAGCCTGTTTATTGACCATTGTTTATTGACTTCTGTTTTGTTGACCATCGCCTGCCTGTACCATGACTTTGCCTGCTGTTTTTGTGCTTTTGCCCCGCGGAGCAGACTTCGGTCTTGACTCTTGCACCATCATTGACCCTGAGCCTGCCTACTGTCTGCCTGTACTTCTGCCCCGCTGACAGCTTTCCTGGCTACCGGACTTCCCGCATGGTGTACCGACTACGAGACTGCCTTTTCCCTCGATAGTGCCCTTTGGTTTTCTGGCTGGATATTTACGTGTATGAACATTGCTTGTTTTTGACTATGCTCTCTGGATATTCCCCAAATAAAGCCCTGACAGGACTTTACTACACTACTGTTTCTGAGTCGTGGATTTTGGGTCCAAACCCCCACGCACCCATCTCAAACGCAAATAACTCATTACAACAGTGGTATTCAGAAGAGCATCTCTGAGCACAATGCATCAAACCTCTTAAGTTAGGCTACAGCAGTAGAATAAGTCTAATAATAATAATAATAAAAAGAAGTAATAAACACCTTATAAAATGATGCTCACTGAGTGTATGTCAAAATACTGGAACCTTGCCATCAGCTGGGGTGCAATTTCAGAGTGAATAACATTTGGACAATCCTATAAATGCAAGACCAAAATTTTGGAGTGATCAATAGGCCAGTCTTTAATCACTTTATTTCCCACTGAAACACATGACAGAGTGCATTGTTATGAATCCTCTATTATGTTTTTTGTTTTTTTTCAAGTAAGTTGTGAGAAGTGAAGGCGACATGGGTCAGGCAGTAAGAGCAGTCGTCTGGCAGTCGGAGGGTTGCCGGTTCGATCCCCCGCCCAGGCTGTGTCGAAGTGTCCCTGAGCAAGACACCTAACCCCCAAATGCTCCTGACGAGCTGGTCGGGGCCTTGCATGGCAGCCAATCGCCGTCGGTGTGTGAGTGTGTGTATGAATGGGTGAATGGAGAAGCATCAATTGTACAGCGCTTTGGATAAAGGCGCTATATAAATGCCTGCCATTTACCATGAAGAACATGACACAGCTGTTTAATCTCCGCAAGGTCTGGCATATCTTTATCTTCAGCCTTTACACTACTATTTCCTATCACTGTAGTCTCCTGTCACCCAGAGCACTATTATGAGGATATGAATGATGGACACAAGTGTGCTTTAGGACAGAAAAAATAATAAAACACTTCAGGGTGAACAAATGAAAGCAAATCTCAACATGTGGCTCGGAGACACATTCTACAAGTAGTTTGTAATTTATTATTATTATTTATCAAGTACAAAGAGCTTTGTGAGACTAATTCAGCCAATGATTAGTATTTTAACATTAAATCCTATAATTCTGTGTATTCCGTTTCATTTTCAAAGGTTTTCAGCCATTTGCAAATGAATGAGCCAAAAATAAATACTCCCTCCAGCATCAATAGTCAACATGCTCTTTTGTTTGAGAGGTGTCTTAGTTTCTAAAACATAGTATGCATTTTAACTGTATACCTGAATATCTGAGAGCAAGTTTTGTTAATGCTGTGATAGTGTATTGAATATATGTGCTTGTTTGAATGTCAGCCAAGTTTGACCGCTATTTGCATACCAAATAATATACTTTGCCAAAGGCAAACTTTGCTTTAGCCTCCAGCCTTGGTCAACATTCATTTCATGAGCAGATACTGGACATGCCTTTAAGGCCGCTGAAAGCAGTTTAAGTGTTTTCTATCGTTTTGATGTTTAAAGGGTGTAAACAGAACTCACCTATATTTATTTCAGGAATTAAAGGCAGCATGTGAGGTATTTTACTTTTATCCATGTTATAGGTATGCAAAATGATGTAATCTGGTATATACCTGCATAAAACTTTTAGAAATCAAGTGGGCAATTGCAATGGTGGTGGGCGGGTAGTTATTTGTATCTTCTGTAATCTGAATCTCGGAATCCACTAAATGAAAGCATGCTGTGAAATGATTTGTCTATTTTTAGTCTGCATGTGGAACATCAAATGTCTGTTGAAATCACTTTGCATACTCTATGGTTCCCAGTATACGAAATATAAATACACCGTCCATGGCTTTGATGAAATATGATACTTTTCCCCCATTTACTATAAGCAGGTGAGAAAGAATTTATTTTTCTGTAAATACATTCAGATTTTGATCTGGCTAAAGGAGCTGGCAGCTGTGACAAAATATGTTGAAAAGCCATGCAAGCAAGGTTCAAACATTTTCTTTGGTGTTCTGCTAAATAACAAGCCTTCAACATTCACAATAACAAGTAATATATTTACACAAATGCAACTGAACACCAGAAAAGTTGTCTTTTGTGTATTGGTTGTTATTGGTTGTTATTGCACTTTGGTGGAAAGCAAGTGGGGAAAGGTAAAGCAGGCAATGGCTGAGAGGAAATTGCAAATTGAGAGGTTGCCAGAAACCATTGTCTGAAGATTGACTGATTGTGGGAAGGAGATGTGCTCTCTGACTATCACCACAAACTTGCATTTGATGCGATTAGAAGCCAACGAAAGCAAAGGAAATTAGCATAAGCAGCACAAAAGACTGGAAGCCAGCTGAGGAACAGTATTCTGAGGGGGCTGGTGGCATATCGGCCTACAGGCAAACTAGCCAACGGAAGGTTTCCATAGTCCAGAGCAAAGAGACTTACTGTTTTCTGCTATCGAGAGCGTCTCTGCAAGAGTAACACTGAGGTTTGGCAGTCTAAAACTAAAAAAAAAAAAAAAGCAGAACTAAAAAGTCATTTAGGGGTCACAAAAAGGTGAGAATATAACATGCAAGTATAGTTGGTTTATCTTCTGCTAAATAACTGGACACCAACAACGTTTTACAGTATCGCCCGAATACACTGCTTGTGGAAGACACGAGAGGGCACTCTTCGAAGGGACGCGTCAATATCCGGTTTAATTCACCTGTACTTCACAAAATGCACAATTATATTTTTATTTTAACTTTAAGTTCACATTTTAATACATTAGTTGTATATGAAAGAAAGAAAGAAAATGCCAACGTTATACTCGTTTACAATTTTTTTATTGTTAACCAATGTTTGTTATAGTGACGTAAAGGTACACGTCGCCTAGCAGGATGTGCTTGCGTATGATGGCGGCTGTGTGTCTACATCGCAATACTGCAGTTTTGTAAGAATTCATATTTAATCCTCCTTCATATCGCGTTGTGTTTTTTCAGAAGTAAGAGGTAAGGTGGGTGGGGTTCGATTAAGGTTTTGCTATTATGGATGTTAACATCAGACTTTTAACGTGAAGCCAGTTGTTTAGTAACCAGATAGCGTATTCCACGTCTAGCAACGTTAGCTAGCTAACATTAGCTGGATAGCGCTAGCTACATAGAGTTGCTAGCTAAGGTATTGCCACTGTGTTATGTGTCAGAATGCCGTATTGAGACATCGGATTCGTGCAACACATATTTCATTCAACAGGTATTACTGCTGAATTATTCTTTTTAAACTTAGTAGTTGTCGAGCTGGTTCACTAGCTAGCGAGTTGCAGCAATCTTCCATCGGACTAGTTCCCTTTCGACTTCGTTTGAACTGTTATTCGTGGACTTGCTAGCTAGCTAGTTGAATAGCTATCTACAGCCGGCTACAACAATTCTCGTTTGACTAGCTAGCTAAGTTAGTTACTGTGCACACACTCAGCTTTGTTTCAGATGTTCCAATTTGTAGCTAGTGTGCAAATATCGGTCTGTATCAAGCAATGACAAGTTCAACATTGGCTAATTTTACCGTTATTTGCTAAGTAAGATGTTGCTGTTTGCTCCAAGGTTCAGAATGTGCGTGGTGTGGGTGGCTGATACAATACAAGCTAGCTTGCTAGCCTAGCTAACATTTAACCCGGCTTGTTCACACATCACCAAATGGGTGGCGAGCTTGCGAACAGTAGCCGTGCAAATTTACATTATTATTTGGTTTACATGTCCTTTCATTTGCCAGGAACTATAGCTATGATAATCCTGTCGTGTACGAGTGCTAGCGGGTCCTGACTGAACTAAGCGAAAGTGGCACAATACCCAACCTCAAGTAGGCAGCTGGTGGGCAAGGATGGACGTTTTTTCTAACGAAGGGATCTATTTCTCTGCTTCTGGAGAGCCGCTGAGTCAGCAGGTTTTTTTTAACCTAAACATTGGCAACCAATTCGGGCTCAAGAAACCAAACGAATCCCCTGCTTTAACTGATCACATATGAGTGACAACGAAAAAGCAGTAGCTCCTGCGGCCCCGTAGGCCTAGTGTTGTAGTCTATTGTTCATTTCTGTAGTCAGTTAGAAAGGTAAATATTAGAACGTTTAAATGTGTTTGATCTGGCAAATTCACCTGCCTTTGATGTACAATACACCCTCCAATATGGCGACACACCAGGAAGCTTAATGTACTGGAGAAGTATTTATTTGGTTATTTAGAGTTTTTAATAGCTTGGCTTCAGTCTTAAGTAATAGTGTCTTGAGCAGAGTGTTGGTCCTGAATGTTTTGGATGCACAAGTAGTCTTGGCAATTGGTTATGCTGCTGCAAGCCTTGAAAATTCTAAATAAATCCTTAATCTACTTAGAAATTCCTTTGTGCTAAAGGGCAGTTGAATAATGGTCATGGTGATTAAACTTGCATTCAGAACTAGAACTCACTCACTTCTCTGTTTGTATGTGGCTGGGGTGAAGCCTTGTAAGTTATGGAGAAGATGTGAGCACCTCAGGGCTATGTAATGTTCATGAAACTTGGCTTGTCTGTCTGAGGTTGTAAGTTTGATTGGGGCTGTGCCATTGTGTCTTTGAGCAAGGTACAAAACATGAAATGTTTGAGTCGTATCTTGTTAAATCAGCTCATTGTATAGAATATAAGATGTGTAAGTTGCTCTGGATAAAATAGATATTACGGGCCGGTTTCACAAACACACACATTAGGTCTGGTCCTGGACTAATCTGTGTCTGAGAAACTGGCCCTGAATTATATTACAGGCGTCTGATAAATGCCTAAAATATAATGCGTGACACTTCACACCATTGTTTCTCCTCTCTCCACAGCTGACATCTAGCTCAAAACTCTCAAAAGGCTCAATTCTGGAGTATCTTTTATTTTGACTGGAATTTTGTGGAGATGCAGCCGCCCCCTCCACGAACTGCTCCACTGGGGGCGTCTGGCCCGCCACCCACTGGGGGGGTCCCCAATGCATTTCGAAGGACAAGGCCTCACAAGCATCCCGGGAGCACGACGACAACGATGATGATGTCTGGACCCGCCATGCCCATTCCCCCTATGACCGATCCCTTTGCGTTCGGCAGGCAAGCCGTGCCCTCAGGGTCCCAGCCACCAGCCTCCAAAAGCAGCCCCCTTCCTATGCAAGCTGCACCCCCTGTGGGGTTTCTCCCCGTCGCCCCAGGGCAGGAGCACGGAGCGCCCGCACAGCCGGTGGAAGGTGCGCACGGCCCCCGGCACGTTCCGCCGGCCTCGTCTTTGTCCGCTCCACCCCCGGGGCTGAACGTGTTCACGCCCAACAGCGCTGCGTCCCCGGCCGTGCCGCCCGGGCAACTCCCCGGCCCTCCCGCCCACGCGGGCGCGAGTTCGGCAGGTGCCGAACAAGGCCGTGTCAGTTCTGGAGAAAATGTGCCCTATATAACACCGGGAGCCTACAGCTCAGTCCCTGTGCATAACAGACCTCCCTATGGGCATGAGTCCAGGGGCGACCCTGGCCCCTACGCCCCCTCAGGCCCTGGTGCGGTGCCCTCTCACCCCCAGACCATGCCGCCCCCAGCCTCTCAGTGGATGCCTGACTATGGGAATCGTCCACCTTCAGTGCAGAACTACTTCCAGCCAACTAGTGACCCACCACAGCCTTATGTTGCCCCACCTCCTGCGCCCTCCCCAGCTCTTGCACCTCCGCCAGGCCCGTCTCCGCATTTCCCCCAACCTGCGCCCTCACCTCACATACCCCAGTCCACCCCCTCTCCACACCTACCCCAATCCACCCCCTCTCCACACTCAGCCCAGCCTTCCCCTTCTCCTCACTTGCCCCCATCCACCACCTTGCCCCATTTGCCCCATCCTGTCCCCTCGCCTCATTTGCCCCAGCCTGCCCCTTCGCCTCACACGTCCCCACACATGTCCCCCCAGAACCAGGCCCCCTCTGTTGGGCTGAGCCCCGGCGGTCCCCCAGGGCTGCCTCCAGCAGGGGGCGCTGCATCCTCCCAGCACCACAATTCCCACTTTCAGGCCCAAAATTATTTCAGTCAAAACTGTGTTGCACCTGACCCCTGGTTCAGCCAGCCCTCCCAGGAGCACTTTTACCACCAGATGGGCGGGGAGTCCGGTAACCGACGACCCGGCTCCTCAAATTCTCAACACAACTCCCCTCCGAGCCACGGCGGGCCCATCCCTTACATGGCTGACCCTGGCACTGTTACGATGTTCTTCAGAGGGAGCGACGTGGAGAACGAGGAGACCCTCTCAGGGGACGGGAAAGCCATTAACGGGGTCGCTGGGGCGACTGGACATTCATTCCCCAACCCCTCACTTCCCAACTATCAACCGCCCCCTCCGCAGGCCCTCCCGGCGGCCGAGCTGGCACAGAGAGGGGGTCAGAATGTGCCCGGCCCTTTCCACGCCGTGCCCGTGGGCGAAGGGGACGCGGTCTACATGAACGACAGCGGGTTCATCAGCGGCACCCCAAAACACCCAGGCGGCCAGTTCGACCACGTGGAAAACCTGGAGTGCATCCCCAACCAAGAGGTATTGCCCAGCGAGCCGCAAAGAATCCCCATGGTGCCCCCGAGTGCGAGCGAAAACCCGGGAGTGGCGCAGGGTGCCCCCGTTAACCACGGAGGGGACCGCTTCGAGGGCGGCCCCAACCTGGAGACCCCGGACTCGGTGCCGCGGCCCATCCGGTCGGAGAGCGTGTCGTCGAGCTACAGCAACGTCAGCCACGGGAGCGCGTCCGGCTCCAGGAGACCCCCGGGCGCGATGGCCACCTTCATCCAGCAGGAGATGGCCAAGGCCCCGGAAGACTCCTCCGCGGAGTACTTCCAGCAGATCGACTCCTCCCCGGCCGGGCAGCCCGTTCCGCAGAACATGTCCAGCCGGATGTACCACAGCCAGCTGTCCCAGACGCCCCCCACCCCCAGCCCACCGAAGCCCACCGGGATATTCCAGGCCAGCGCGAACAGCTCCTTCGAGCCCGTGCGGTCCCACAGTGTGGGGGTGCGGCCCGCGGAGGTCGACCAGGCCAGGATGGTGATGGAGAAGAGTGGCTACAGGCTCCCAGCGGCGGACGCGTTGCCCGGCAACCTGGAGCATCCGCCGGACAACCTGGAGAACATCTTCACGCCGGCGGCGCTGCAGCCCGGCGCGGGGCCGGCGGAGCGGCGGCCACCCTCCCGGGCTCACGGAGGGGCCCGTCTCACGTGCGAGAGCCCCGCCACCACGCTTTGGGCCCAGAACGAGATGCCCATCCTGGGGGCCAACATCCTGCTGGCCCCCGCGGCCCCTCCGGTGCACGCCCCGGTGAGGCAGCACAGCACGGAGGTGATCCAGCCCCCCGAGGACGGGCCCCTTGACCTGCAGGCCCCGCCGCAGCCCCAGAAACCTCCGGCCGACAACTCCTCCGAGAACCTGGAGAACCCCCCCAAAGTGAGCGAGGGCGAGCTGAAGAACCCCCAGGCCAGCCTGGGCTACGCCTCCTTGTTGGTCCCCGCCCCAGCTGCCGAGTCATTCCACAATCAGCCGGTCCTGATCGCACCTCCGACTACAAATTACAGCGTGATTTCTGCAAGTAATTCTGCGCATGCATCAAATCAGGTTGTCCCCATTGAGATTTTACAGAACGCCGAGACGGATGGGTTTGTACATCTCCCCCCCGCGGTGTCCACTGCAAACGCAATGCCACCGGCTTCCTCAAAGGCTTCTCATCTCCAACAGCATTTTAATGCTTCACTGGTAAATTCTTCCGGAAGCTTCAGTGGTGCGTCTGTCCCAAGCCCAGGACCTCTTAACTTGGCATTGGAGAGTAGGAAAGCCGTTAAATCGGAGAACCCCCCTCTGGCATCTACAGGTAGACCAGCCCAGGCGCCTCTCTCCAGGGCCGATTCTGTTGGCAGTCAGAACCACTCTGCTCCCCCAGTCAATTCCCAGGCCCATTCTGCTGCCGCCAATCAAAATCAGCCCACCAATTATGAGCTCCTTGGGTTCTCCATGCACCATCCTCAGAACAACCAAAACCAAGCTCCTAACCCAGGTAGCCACGCGCCTCCTGCTGCCCCCCAGCAAGCTCCGGCACCATCGCAGGTGGCCAAGCCGGGAGTGCAGCACAGCGGCGCGACGGGCTTCTACCTGCAGGTGACCAAAGACGCGCAGCAGGGTGCGAGGGCGGAGGGCGAGCAGCCGTCCCCGGAGGCGACCTCCGGCGCCCATCAGCCGGCCCCAGACTCCGCCCAGCCGCCCCAGGCCCAGCCAGGCCTTCAGGGACAAGGCGCCGCCCCGGCACCCTCACACAACCAGGCTCTTCCACCAAATAACCAGTATCCTCAACCTCCCGCGCCGGGCCAGGGCCCGCCAGGCGCTGGGCCCCCCCCAGGGCAACCTTGGGTTGCCCCTCAAGGGCCGGGCGTACCGCCACCCCCTCAGCCCTGGAACTCCTCTCAGCCGCCCGTCCCAGACCCCCAGAGGCCCCCGTCCGGGCTGGGGGGTCACACAGGTTACCCTGGCCAGCCTCCGATGCCCGGCCCTGGGTACGGAGGTTACTATGGAGGCCCCTATCCTGAGTATCCGGACGGAAGACCACCGTATCCCCCTCAGTATTACCAGGTGAAACTTTGAACACGGTTTCATGTGCAGACTGTAATAGCTTTATGTGTGGTGCGTCTCTGTCGTGTGGAAGATGTGTTATCGCTTCCAGGCTGAAATTCACTAACGCCTAAAATATAATTTTGACAAACAAATACTGCAGACTTGTTGTGGAAAAGGTTTTCTCCTAGATTCTTCTTAACTGGCACCTAATCTGTTTGCGCTATGAATTAGTAATTTGTGCTGAATGCTTTTTGGGATTTTGCTTATATATTTTTTTTAAACACGTCGGTTCGGCTTGTTGCACGCAGGATGATCCCTACAGAAGATACGATCCCCGCTACGGTCGATATGAAGGATCCAACCCGGGCTACAGAGAAGGAGAGCGCTACCGGGAGCAACCGGATCGACCCAGCTCCAGAACCAGCCAGTACTCGGACAGAGCCTCGGACAGAGCCTCGGACAGAGCCTCAGACAGACCCTCCTCCAGGTCCGTCTGGCTCCTGGCCCAATGGGAGCGGAACGTGTCGTGCACGTGTCATCGCTCCCTCTGTTGTTTGGTCTGCCCTCACTTTCTGGTACCAAGAGATTTGCATGACGGTGCATGCCCAGATAAACGCTTCTGCTGCAACTGTCTGATTAACAAATCATACTTGGGAGATTTGATTCTCAAAATGGTGGTGAGAATGATTCTGCAGCCAGTGACATTTTAATGTGACAGAAAAATACTTTATACATTTTTTTTTTTTTAGGTTTCTGTTTGGATATGATCAGGTGGTGAGATAAAGGTTTCTGTCTGAATATGATCAGATGGTGTTACATCATCTTGCTGCCATCTGTTAAGTCTGTGTGGTGAAATAATGGGCCAAAGGCAAATATCGAGACACCATGTTACCAGTCTTGCCTGATCCTCCCCTGATCCTCCCCTGGTGATTTTTGTGCATTAGCCATCTTTGAGTATCCTGTTCTTGGTCATCTAGCTTGTACATCCTGGAATGCACTGCTAACCGATGTTCTAGATACAGACGCCACCTGTTCAGAGAAACCTGACCGTGACCATGCAGACTGCAGCCAGGAGCCTTGGCATCTCCCAGGAAGGGGGTTTTTGTCAGCAGGGTATTCCCTGCCTCATTGCACAGAAGCTCCTCTGCATTACACAACTGCAGTGGCTGGTAGCTGCTCACCAGCTTGCTAGCCTGTGTCCCTGTGTTGCAGAAATTGGTTTGGTTTACAAACAAAATTAATAGTAAAAAATCTATTTGAGGTAGATGCTACGGTTGGAGTGTGTGTCCTCATGTTCGAGAAGATCCTCAGCAAGTTGTTGTTTAGTAGTAATAATACATTTAATTTATATACTGCTTCTCATTTGCAGTGGCAAATCTCAGAGCGCTTTACGGCAAAGCCAGTGAAATCTAGTCTACCAAGGGAGTGTATCAAATTGATTTATGCTTTATTCCTTGCAGACAAGGCTACCCTGAAGATTACCAGCGAGCCAACCGAAGTGCCTATGATGAATATTATGCAGATCACTATAAGAATCAGTACGACTATGGCGGTAAGAGGCACAGCACCAGGGCTCTGTATCCTGACGTGCCCGTGGCACGACTGGTCTCTCCATGAGACGATCCGAGTTCCTAATCCCGCCTGTTCCCGTTTTGTTTTCCAGATCGGAGCAGGTGGGAGCGCTACGACGCAGCCGGCTACGATCCTCGGTACAGGGCCTACTACGACCAGTACTGGTATAACTACGGTGCCGGTGCCGAGGCTTATGCGGGCAGAGATGCGTACTACGCCCAGCAGCAGTACCCCCAGCCCAGGCCGGACGACGCGTGGCGCTACGACCCGCGCTACGACACCAGCTTCGACGATGACTACCAGCGCAAGTGGGACGAGTCGGACCGGCGCAGCGTTCACAGCGAGCAGTCTGCACACAGCGCTCGCAGCTCCCGCAGCCAGCACAGCCGCCGCAGCAGCTTCAGCTCCCACTCGCAGCAGGTCCGTCTGTCTCTTCACCTGTCTGTCTGTCTGTCTGTCTGTCTCTTCACCTGTCTGTGTCTCCGTCTGTCTGTCTGTCTGTCTGTCTCTCCACCTGTCTGTGTCTCCGTCTGTCTCGCCACCTGTCTGTGTCTCCGTCTGTCTCTCCACCTGTCTGTCTGTCTGTCTGTCTGTCTCTTCACCTGTCTGTGTCTCCGCCTGTCTGTCTCCGTCTCTCCATCTGTCTGTCTGTCCGTCTGTCTCTCCACCTGTCTGTGTCTCTGTCTGTCTCTCCACCTGTCTGTCTGTCCGTCCGTCTCTCCACTTGTCTATGTGTCTCCGTCTGTCTGTCTGTCTCTCCGTCTGTCTGTCTGTCTGTCTCTCCGCCTGTCCGTCTCTCCACCTGTCCGTCCATCTCTCCGTCTGTCTCTCTGTCTGTCTATCCGTCTCTCCACCTGTCTATGTGTCTCCGTCTGTCTGTCTGTCTGTCTCTCCGCCTCTCCACCTGTCTGTATCTCCGTCTGTCTGTCTGTCTCTCCGTCTGTCTGTCTGCCTGCCTGCCTGTCTCTCTGACTGTCCGTATCTCCACCTGTCCATCTGTCTGTCCTTGTTAGTCTGTCCATATCCGCCTATCTGTCTGTTTGTCCATCGGTGCCGGAGATTCAGATGAAACATTTCATGAATTTATTAAAACGATGTTTTTTTATTTATTTTTTATTTAATTTTGTTTATTAACTGTCAATGAAATATACAAAAAGGAGATGTGTTTATACATTTTTTTTATTGTTTTGAATCTGGTGAGAACATTGTTCAGGTTTAGGGCTAATTCATCAGACATGAAGTCAGTTGTCAGAGTGGCCAGAGTGACAGTCACGTGTCTGTGTGTGTGTGGTCATGCGGGTAGCTACAAGAGAATCGGGTTTCTGTTTTCCCGTCTACCTTTACATGCTTGTAATGTCTGCCAGAGTTCCCCCTGTTTGCTTCTTCAGGTGACACACACCTGTCCCTTGTCTGTCCCGCAGAGTCAGGTGTACAGGAGCCAGCCGGACCTCGTTTCCGCGGGTTACGAGCCCCCCGGCCAGACTTCCTCCCTCATGGTGGACTACTCGTACGGGCAGTACCCTGACAACGTGGACAGAAACCAGACGTTCGCCGATTACCAGTACTCAGGGGCCTACCCCTCGGAGAGTGCGTGGCCAGCTGTCGAACAAGGTTAGACCAGTTAATCACTGGCAAACAAGAGGCCATGTGCAGCTATGGTTTTACCCATAGCATTTCCGTAGCACAGGGCATTAATGATCCATGATCTGCCCAGTTAATTAGGTTTAGAGTGTCACAGTAAGCCTGAAAGTTGGCTTAACACAGGCTGGAAATAATGAAGGCTTGAATTCATGGGTCATGCGTTGACCACTAAACTCTATTGTAAGATACCCAATCGGTTGGGCACATTGGCTCACTTCTGCAGCCGGTTTTCCACTTCCCTCCGCTCACAAACCACCAGCCTGCAGGTGTCCAGAAGCAGTGGTTGCCACTGGAATAATAAGCACTAGCCAGTCGCTGTGTAATTGTTGTTTGCTTGAGAAAATGGGTGTGTTGGTTTAAGTTGTTCTTTGGACCTGAACCTCCTGGGCCCCCTCTCTCCTCCCGTCCTCAGCTCCACCGCGACCCATGACCCCAGAGAAGTACTCTGTCCCACACCGGTGCGCCAGGTTCGGACCAGGGGGGCAGATGATCCAGGTGCTGCCCAACCTTCCCTCGGCTGGCCAGCCTGCCCTGGTGGAGATTCACAGCATGGAGGTCAGGCTCTGGGCTCCAAACGCCTGTGTCAGTTTACAAGCCACTTTAGCGCCTTGTACACATTGCTTTATACTTCAAGGCCTCTGTCTAATGATCTATAATCTTCTGCTGACTGAGCTGACTTGCATATTAAACTGAGGTTTTTCATTCTTCTTTGTGTTCACTTGGCTTGCTGTAGTCCGAGTGCAGCTTGAACTTTTGTGCAGGTCAAATGCTTAGTTACTATTAAAAAAAAAGAACGAAGAGTACTAACTAACCAAATTATATACATTTTTTCAGACTCTTCAAACAATATTGTGCGGAAGTTAATGTGTAATTGAAGTGAGTGAAGCAGTATGTTTGGGCCTGCCTGTTTTTCCTGTTGATCTGGATTTGTTGTTTTTTTCCCTTGCAAATAATCTTTGAGCCGAGGCCTATGAACGGTATGCTCAGAATATCCAAGTTAAGCCTTGATCCCGAATGCCCCAGAAGTCCTAGAGGTGGCAGATTTTGAGTGTTTTTGGGGCAATGAGTGAACACGCATTTCCTCTGCCTGCAGACCATGCTGCAAGACACACAAGAGCAGCAGGACCTGCGCACCTTCCCTGGCCCTCTCGTAAAGTAAGCGCCCTGTTGCCCCTACGCCCTGTTGCCCCTACGCCCTGTTGGCCCTACGCCCTGTTGGCCCTACGCCCTGTTGGCCCTACGCCCTGTTGCCCCTGCGCCCTGTTTCCCCTGCGTCCTGTTTCCCCTACGCCCTGTTTCCCCTACGCCCTGTTTCCCCTGCGTCCTGTTTCCCCTGCGTCCTGTTTCCCCTACGCCCTGTTGGCCCTACGCCCTGTTGCCCCTGCGCCCTGTTTCCCCTGCGTCCTGTTTCCCCTGCGTCCTGTTTCCCCTGCGTCCTGTTTCCCCTGCGTCCTGTTTCCCCTGCGTCCTGTTTCCCCTGCGTCCTGTTTCCCCTGCGTCCTGTTTCCCCTGCGTCCTGTTTCCCCTGCGTCCTGTTTCCCCTGCGTCCTGTTTCCCCTGCGTCCTGTTTCCCCTGCGTCCTGTTGCCCCTGCGTCCTGTTGCCCCTGCGTCCTGTTGCCCCTGCGTCCTGTTGCCCCTGCGTCCTGTTGCCCCTACGCCCGGTTCCCAGCTCTGTGTGCTACATCTGCTCCACATTCTCATCCGACATTGTTTGAGCCGACGACAGTTGGGGCCGTGAGCGCCTCTCAGTGACTGTAATCTTGCTCCTCACAAGTAGATGCTGAATGCTGCAGTACAGTGCGATAGATGTAAACACAATGCCTTAAATACGCTCAGGCCGTGTGGGAGAGGTGAATCAGAGCTGGGTCGGTGTGTCTTTTGATCATGTCCTTTAACATCCCGATCAGATTTCCCTCATGCTGATGGTCACTACCTTTTTTTCCAGTGGTCTTGTAGTCTAACGGTTATATGATTATCAACATTATAGATGCACTTATTGTTTAATTGACTGCACAACACTGTATTATCAGGGTTGGTGCAGTGCAAATTGCTGCTGTACTTTGTAGCTCTAAGCTCCAGGCCTGTACTGCAGCCCACATCCCACGCACACGGTCTCAGGAGCTCCCTCTCCCTCTCCCTCTCCCAGAGAGGAGACCCACAAGGTGGACGTCATCAAGTTTGCGCAGAACAAGGCGATGGAGTGCCTGCGCACAGACAGTCTGATGGATAAGGACTCGGCCTTCCTCATCTGGGAGTTCATCGTCCTGCTGTGCAGGCAGAATGGAGTGAGTCAGCCTTCTGTTACCGCGGAGGGTGGGATCAGGCCTGCAGCAGCTTCCAAATCCAGATTACACCCCGTAGTTTAAGTCCTGATAAAGTCCTATGCCTCGAAATGAGTATGCTAGTATGCACGTCCAATGTGCTGTTTAGTTGTTTAGTGTGTTTATTTATTTGTATTTTCTGTTTGCAATTATGCATTTCGTCGAGCATTGAAACCAGTCTATTGTGTGCATTGTATGTATGTATGTATATTGCAATTTGTAATTTGATATTCAACCTTTTGACCTTAACTTTTTTTTTTATTTGACCATTGCTCTGAAGGGTGTTCCCCCACCAAGTATTTAGTTTTATAAGAGGTCATTAGTTTCATAAGAGGCTGATTGTGTTGTCCTTAATGGGACATCAGAGATGAGCTGGTGAATGTTCTGTGGTGGCTGGCGGGTCTGCTCTCGTGCCTGGTGTGCGTGTGAGCCTCCTGTGGTCTCTCCCGCGCGCGGCAGACGGTGGTGGGGACGGACATCGCCGACCTGCTCCTGCGCGAGCACAAGTCCGTGTGGCTGCCGGGGAAGTCTCCCAACGAGGCCAACCTCATCGACTTCACCAACGAGCCCCTGGCGCGGGCCGAGGAGGAGCCGGGCTCCGGCCCGCTGTCCCTGCTGTCCGACACCTTCATGACCGTCCCCGAGAACGTGGGCAAGGAGACGGAGCGCTTCCGCGAGCTGCTGCTCTTCGGCAGGAAGAAGGTGAGCGCGCTGAGCTCAGGGGCCGTCTGCGCTGCCTGTGTAGGGCGGCCTGTAGTGTAGCGTAGCGGTTAAGGTACATGACTGGGGCGGCCTGTAGCGTAGCGTAGCGGTTAAGGTACATGACTGGGGCGGCCTGTAGCGTAGCGGTTAAGGTACATGACTGGGGCGGCCTGTAGCGTAGCGGTTAAGGTACATGACTGGGGCGGCCTGTAGCGTAGCCTAGCGGTTAAGGTACATGACTGGGGCGGCCTGTAGCGTAGCGGTGAAGGTACATGACTGGGGCGGCCTGTAGCGTAGCGTAGCGGTTAAGGTACATGACTGGGGCGGCCTGTAGCGTAGCGGTGAAGGTACATGACTGGGGCGGCCTGTAGCGTAGCGGTTAAGGTACATGACTGGGGCGGCCTGTAGCGTAGCGGTTAAGGTACATGACTGGGGCGGCCTGTAGCGTAGCGGTTAAGGTACATGACTGGGGCGGCCTGTAGCGTAGCGGTTAAGGTACATGACTGGGGCGGCCTGTAGCGTAGCGGTTAAGGTACATGACTGGGGCGGCCTGTAGCGTAGCGGTTAAGGTACATGACTGGGGCGGCCTGTAGCGTAGCGGTTAAGGTACATGACTGGGGCGGCCTGTAGCGTAGCGTAGCGGTTAAGGTACATGACTGGGGCGGTCTGTAGCGTAGCGGTTAAGGTACATGACTGGGGCGGCCTGTAGCGTAGCGGTTAAGGTACATGACTGGGGCGGCCTGTAGCGTAGTGGTTAAGGTACATGACTGGGGCGGCCTGTAGCGTAGCGGTTAAGGTACATGACTGGGGCGGCCTGTAGTGTAGCGGTTAAGGTACATGACTGGGGCGGCCTGTAGCGTAGCGGTTAAGGTACATGACTGGGGCGGCCTGTAGCGTAGCGGTTAAGGTACATGACTGGGGCGGCCTGTAGCGTAGCGGTTAAGGTACATGACTGGGGCAGCCTGTAGCGTAGTGGTTAAGGTACATGACTGGGGCGGCCTGTAGCGTAGTGGTTAAGGTACATGACTGGGGCAGCCTGTAGCGTAGTGGTTAATGTACATGACTGGGGCCCGCCTGTAGCGTAGTGGTTAAGGTACATGACTGGGACAGCCTGTAGCGTAGTGGCTAAGGTACATGACTGGGGCAGCCTGTAGCATAGTGGTTAAGGTACATGACTGGGGCGGCCTGTAGCGTCGTGGTTAAGGTACATGACTGGGACCCGCAAGGTCAGTGGTTCGATTCCCAGTGTAAACTTTTGGAAAAAGTAAGGAAAAAGCGCAACACTGCTACTTTACGGAGTTACCACTTTATTGGCAGACGTGCTGACGTTTTTTTGCCAGAAAATGGAGAGCTTCATTTATAGAGACATACAATAGGGAACACCCAATTTGCCATAGAGTCCCAACCAATGATTCAATCATTGATATGAAAAGACATTAGGACATAAAGGCAATACATACATTGTTGAAAAAAGACTTAACATCAGTCACAAATTTACATCTCCAACTGTTAAGCTTGATGGACATGGTTATTTTTTTCTCAGTGTTCGAATAGGAAAAAGTATACAGTTTTGCAGTCATGGAAAAATAAAACACATTGGTGCATGTTTTTAGAACTAGGCAGAGTTATAGCATCACATTCAAACATAGTTCTTCATTGAGTCCATTCTTAAAACTTTGCAAAGTGTATATCCAGAAGGCCTCACGTTGGAACAAAAGAGATTCTATGTCACCACCTCTTTTTAGTGTTTTAAAAAACTTAAATAGGTCCACCTGAGTGTTGAAAGAATTATCTTTACATACCGGCACGAAGGATAGGCCAGTGTAGCCACAATAAGATCCGCACAGCCGTTGGGCCCTTGAGCAAGGCCCTTAACCCTGCATTGCTCCAGGGGAGGATTGTCTCCTGCTCTGGATAAGAGCGTCTGCCAAATGCCAATAATGTAATATGTAACACGGCCAGCTGTAATTCTGCCCTCAACAGTGCCCTGGGGGCGGACAGTCCTGTCGAAAGGGGATTCTTGCGTTGTAATCTCGCGCCTGCATGTTTGCTTATCAATCGGGGGGGGGGAAACAAAGTTTAAAAGAGTGACTCCCATCAGATTTTGTGTTGTGGTTAGTGCAGGAGACCAGAGTTCAAGGCTCACCTGTTATTTGTTTCGCTCACTTTAAAAAATAAATATATATATATACACAATAACAGATCATGTTTTTCAACTCCGTCCAGGGGGTTTGGGGAAAGGCAAGCTTAACTGAAATCATTCCCTTGGAGCAACTCTCCAGTTGCTTTGGTAGTAACATCAAGCAAATTAGAGCCTTTTGCCCCCAGGGTGCTGTTGAGGGCAAAAACTGATTTGAGTGTGTAATACTGTGTGTTCCTCTGCCTCCCAGGACGCCTTGGAGTCTGCCATGAAGAACGGCCTTTGGGGACACGCCCTGCTGCTCGCCAGCAAGATGGACAACAGGACGCACGCACGGGTTATGACCAGGTGCGGTCTTCCTGCGGTCCTTCCCAGGGTCTCCGCTGTTTGCGCGTGTAGCCTTCAGGCTGTGGGGTAGGGTTCAGTTCAGTGTAGGGTAGGGTTGTGTGTAGTGTAGGGTCGGGCTAAGTGTAGGATCGGGCTGAGTGTAGGATCAGGCTAAGTGTAGGATCGGGCTGAGTGTAGGATCAGGCTAAGTGTAGGGTAGGGTCGGTTCGGATTCATTGTAGGGTATGGTTGGATTCAATGTAGGGTAGGGTTCAGGGTAGGATAGGGTTCAGTGTAGGGTCAGGTTCAGGGTAGGGTAGGGTTCAGCATCAAGTTGGGTTCAGTTTAGCTTTCGGGCTAGGCTTCATTGTGGTTTTTCTCAAATTTGACTGGGCCAAATTTACAGTTGTTGAAACTATTTACAGTTGTTGAAACTATAAATAATTTAAATTGGTGTTGAAAGTGCACAAACAGAACTGTGCTTGTGCCTCGTCCCCCCCCGCTGCTCAGGTTTGCCAACAGTCTGCCCATCAACGATCCGCTGCAGACTGTGTACCAGCTGATGTCTGGCAGGATGCCGGCTGCTGCAACTGTGAGTGCGACTAAAGCTGTCTGTCTGTGTCTGTCTGTGTCTGTGTCTGTGTGGGGGGTCTGTGTCTGTGTGGGTGTGTGTGGGGCTCTGTCTTTGTGTGTCTGTGTCTGTCTGTGTGGGTGGGTGTGTGTCTGTGTGTGTCTGTCTGTGTGTGTGTGGTATTTTGTGTTTGTTTTTGTTTCTTTATTTTTGTTTGTGTTGTGTTGTGTTTGTTTGTGTGTTGGGTATGTCGGGTATATGTCTCTGTCAGGGTTTTTTATTTTATTTATATGAGCCCAGTTGTCTTGTTCCCTCTGCTGCAGTGCTGTGGGGATGAGAAGTGGGGAGACTGGCGCCCCCATCTGGCCATGGTGCTGTCCAACCTCACACACGCACTGGACCTGGACTCTAGGACCATCGCCACCATGGGAGACACTCTGGGTATGGGAAAACGCTGACATCGCCCATGGCTTTCAGAAAAGTCTCTGGTTTAGCCCGGTCTGCTTGCAGGTCTCCATGGCTTATTTTGGGTGACACCTCCCTAGCTATAGGCAACGAATTATGAAGAATTATGTTTTTTGTGTATTTGAAAATACATGGTGTACACACATCCAAACGTTTGCACACAGCCTTGGTTTTACAGGTGTCCTGGTTCTGGGTGATAATCTAAAAATAGTCTTTAAGGTTTCATGATACTTGTTGGTTTAGACCCTTGGCAGTCAGGTTGAAATTGAATCGAAGCAGCTGCCTGACTCTGGCACTAGCAGCAGAGAGAGCACAGAGTCGCGCACTTACAGCTGATAAAATAGTGATTGTAAGTCTGTTGTAATTCAGTCAAGATGGTCGATCAGCTTTTTTCTAATTTCCTCATTTTTTTTGTTTGAAGAAATTCTATTTCTTGTCAAACTATACACAACTATTACTAGATCAATTTTAATAAGCATTATGGTTTTATATTTGTGTGTTGTGCAACATATTTATTTTCTTAAAATGACTTTTTCCCCCCAAATGGCTAGACTGTCCTGCCCTGTCGGGAGAATTAGTCCTTTGTGCTTCTCAGGTGCAACACCTGTCTCTCTCTGTCCTCTGCAGCCTCCAAAGGGCTGACCGATGCAGCCCACTTCTGCTACATCATGGCTCAGGTGGGCCTGGGCGTCTACACCAAGAAGAGCACCAAGATGGTGTTGATAGGCTCCAATCACAGGTGAGACGGCTCTTTCGGTCTGAGAACTCCACACACGGGCGGCTTGTTCTGTTTGGGCTGTTATGGCTCTGACAGGCTTTTAATCACAGCACCTGTTTTCATACATAATGTAGCAAATTCCTCAGATGCCCCTGTTTAATGTGGCCATACAGCCCTGCTTTTGAATTGGGTTCATGCTTTGCCATTGAGATTTCTTCTGGTCCTGGTCAGGCAAATTTTTTGTTTATTTATTTATTCTTTATTGTTGTGAATTAAAATCATGGACTTCATTTGTAATAGCCTTTCATCTTACGGTCCTGGTGCATTTCACACTGAACTGACCCTGAAATGTCCCCGTCTGGGTGATGCCTGGCAGCCATTTTGAGGTGGAGATGGAGGGATTAATTTTCAGCCTGTCTTCGGTTCTCTCAATGCACGCTCTGTCCTTGCAGTTTGCCGTTCTTCAAGTTTGCCTCCAACGAAGCGATCCAGCGAACCGAGGCGTATGAGTACGCTCAGTCTCTGGGCTCCCAGCCCTGCTCCTTACCCAACTTCCAGGTCAGTGCCTCTCTCCTCAGCCCTCTCCTCTCCGCATGAATGGACTTCACTCGCAACCACTTTGGAAAGCGAGTCGTGCTTCTGGTTGTTATCATGTTGCATATTGTAGCTTGTGTATCTGTGGAGCTGTTTGGGCAGGCCAGTGACATCTCTCAGACTCTTCTTAGTGTTATGGTGTTAGATTACTGTGTTAGATTAAAGCCTTTGATTGGACATGCCCACAACCTACCACCCTGATGAAGCTGACTTGAACATGTTTATTCATGTTTATGAATCCAGTCCCACACTCGGGGTGTTTGGTTCTGCCTGTGAGTGCTGAGGGGGATTGAGTGTCTTTTTTGGGCTGTTGTCTCTGACGTGGTTGCTGGGTGACGGCTCTTCTCCTCCCGCAGGTGTTCAAGTTCATCTACGCCTGCAGGCTGGCCGAGGCAGGGCTGTCTGCACAGGCCTTCCACTACTGTGAGGTCGTCGCCAGGACCCTGCTGTGCATGCCCTCCTACCACTCTCCTGTGTTCATCAGCCAGCTTATACAGGTCTGGACAACACACACACACACACACACACACACACACACACACACACACACACACACACACACACACACACACACACACACACACACACACATACACATACACACACACACACACACACACTGCCCTCCTACCACTCTCCTGTGTTCATCAGCCAGCTTATACAGGTCTGTACACACACACACACACACACGCACTGCCCTCCTACCACTCTCCTGTGTTCATCAGCCAGCTTATACAGGTCTGGACACACGCGCGCGCGCGCACACACACACACACACACACACACACACACACACACACACACTGCCCTCCTACCACTCTCCTGTGTTCATCAGCCAGCTTATACAGGTCTGGACACGCGCGCGCACACACACACGCACACACACACACAAACACACTGCCCTCCTACCACTCTCCTGTGTTCTTCAGCCAGCTTATACAGGTCTGTACATACACACACACACACTCAAACATCCTCCGTTAGTGCAGTTTGTTGTTAGAGGGTAAACCTCCTCGTCTGTGTCGTAACCCTGCGGTGTGGCTTGCAGATGGTGGTGAAGCTGCGCTTCTTCGACCCTCAGCTGAAGGAGAAGCCGGAGCAGGAGCTGTTCGTGGAGCCTGACTGGCTGACGCACCTGCGGCAGCTGGACGGACAGATCAAGGTGAGTGAGTGTGAGCTGCAGAGCGCCCAGGGCTGCTCGTGTGGGCCGCGGCACCTCCGCACGTCTGTACCAACTCACAGCTCGTTACAGGCACAGGACTGAACACACACGCTCCATCATCACTTTATTATGTGGACCTGTACACCAGCTTGTTAATGCAAATGTTTCATCTGCCAATCATGTGGCAGCAGCTAAATGCATAAAAGCATGCAGATGTGGTCAAGAGGTTCGGCTGTTTTTCAGAATTGGGAAGAAATGTGATCTAAGTGACTTAGACTGTGGAATGATTGTTGGTGCCAGGCATGGGTGGTTTGAGTATCTCAGAAACTGCTGCTCTAGTGTTTGCAGAGAATGTTGTGGAAAACAAAAGATCCAGTGAGCAGCAGTTCTGCAGGCAGAAACGTGTTATTAATGTGAGCGGTCAGTGGAGAAGGGCCAGACGGGTCGAAGCTGACAGGAAGGTGACAGTAACGCAAATAACCACACATTACGACAGTAAGAGCTTCTCTGAACACACAACTTGTCAAACATCGAATTGGATAGGCAACAACAGCAGATAAGTCTAATAAATACCTAATCCAGTTCTCACTGAGTATATGTGTGTCAGTCATCACATGATGTTGAACTTTGAAGTGTGATATCAAAGTTTGTTTTGACTGAATTATTCCACAGACAATAATTCATTAAAAAATACATAATTTGTTACTAACCGTATGAAACCATGGATGCAGACACAAAGTGCTGGGTGCTCTGCTTCTTGGTCCGAAGTCTTATTTTGCCTTCACACATTACAGGTTTTATGACGTGTGCCTTCATCGTGTTGTCTGTAGTTACTCAGTGATATGTTAGTGGTCTGCAATAGAGCATATTCTATTATTTTAACTTAGGAATTCTGTTTATTTTATGCGAGATGTAACTTTAGCTGTCAGGAGCAGGTGCCTTTGCCGTCATGCGGGAGTCTGACCCCTGTGTGCACTTTGACCCCTGTGTGCACTTTGACCTGTGTACACTTTGACCTGTGTTAATCTCTGGTTAATCTCCGAGTGCACTGTGGCCCAACAGGTCGGGTTTCTTCTATTCTCAGCAGTGCAGCAGCTCTGGACTTAAGTGTGCAAATGTGGATAACTGCTATTGGTCATGCATACAGTTTGTGATTTTATTTCTAGAATTACATTTTGACAATAAACCATTGCTGGTATATTGACCACGATCACGGTTTTCCGCACCCTTACCACCACACATAATAATACTCATAAATGTGTGTGCGTTCTAGTTCTTAGCTTGGTATTTAATTACACGTATGCAGAATATTATTTTGTTTTTAATTTGCTGGCAGCTCTATAAATTACCCTGGTTCAAACCTGTACTTGAGCACATTGCAGTCATTAGGATACACTGCATTCTGCAGCTGTAGCCGGTACTCATACATATGTCAGATAAGATATGATTGAGTCAGTGAAATAATTAAGAGCAGAAATTGGAACAGATCGGCCCTTGTTGTGCACCCCTGCTATAGTGCGTCTCAGCATTGGATGTTCAGTGTTATTAAGCATCCTGTGCTGGTCTCTTCTGTCCCCTACAGGATGGGGTTATATCCTACAATGCGGACAGGGCCACGCCCCAGCAGTATGCCTGCAGTACCCCCAGCTCCGAGTTTGACCAGCCCAGCCCCCCAGACCCAATGGGGATGCCCCAGGACATGCCAGGCCCTTCCCCAGATAACCCCTTAATGTCCTCCCTAATGCCGAACCCAGGGCCGCCTACGGCCGGGGTTCAGCTCATGCCCCCAGGTACTCAGCAGTGTGGTGTGCGTGGTGTGCGTGGTGTGCGTGGTGTGTCTGGTGTCTGGTGTCAGTCTGGTGTGTGTTTGTGTGTGTGAGAGAATCTCAGTGAAGTCCTTGTGCATGATTGTATATGTGTGGGTGGATATGAAAGTAACCATGCCTGGTCCCTCTCTCTCAGCACCCGCCACCATTCTGGAGGACGGGATGCCCTCCATGCCCCAGGTTCTGCCCCCCACCGATGGAGTCTCCTTCTACCCAGTACCACCCACTCAGCTCGGCATGGGCCCTGGCCCTCTGCCAGTCCCAGAGAGCCAGGTACCCGGGTTCCCCCCTCCAGGACAAAACTACCCCCCTCCAGGACAAAACTACCCCCCTCCTCAAGGGCAGAACTTCCCTCCTCAAGGGCAGAACTTCCCTCCTCAAGGGCAAAACTTCCCTCCTCAAGGGCAAAACTTCCCCCCTCCAGGGCAAAGCTTTGCCCCACCCTACCACCCCGAACAGCCAGAGATGTACCCAGGACCCCCAATGCCACCACAGATGTCCCCCCAGATGTCCTCCCAGAACAGCCCCACACAGCCTCACCCTGCGCCCCTTGAGCACCAGTTCCCACACCCGAGCTCCCAGCCCTCCTCCCCCTCCCGAAGCTCCTTTCCCCAGCAGATGGACTTCTATGACCAGATGGTACACACGGTGAGTTCCCCACGGGTCAGTATTGGGGCCCAACTGACACCTTCTTTTCTCTTACCACTGCCTCCTGAACGGTTTTGTCTTTTGAGAGACAGAGAGGGCAGTGCTGTGTTTTTGCATGGTCAAGTTAACTGCTGGTCTGGGTTTGGTTGTGTCTGACCAGGCCCCGGGAAGGAGGTCCAGAACCACTTCACAGTCCTCGGCACACATGGTACAGTCCAGCCTCCGGACGTTCTGCTCTCTCTCTCTGCCAGCTTGTGTCCTTCCCTCCATTTTTCCATTCATCCAGCGTTTCCTCCTCATTCTCACCACGCATGTCTTTGACTTCTCCTCTCCCGTCACTCCTGACACACCACAGTTCCTCCTCTGCCATTGCTCTTCCTGTATCCTCTGCGGTTTTCCGGGGAATGTCACGGTCCTTCTGGGCTGCTCTGACGCGTCTCCTGAGTTCACGTCCTCTCGCTTGCCCTCTGTCCCCAGCAACCTCCAGGACGGCGCTCCCGCACCACATCCGAATCCTCCACCCACTCCATGGGACGGGAGCGGAGCAATTCGGCAGCCAAGCAGACCTCGCCCCCTCCCCCACCCATACCCGAGCAGCCTCCCCACAGGGAGGAGCCCAAAAAGCTAAAGAAGGACTCTCCCAAAAAGGTGGGTGATCATGACCACGCAGAAGTACCCATGTACTGTACTTTTTTACGTTTTTAACTAGTAATATATTATTGTACATTTATGCAAGTTAAAATGCAACATTTAAAAACAGTTCAGAGAAGTTTCCCAAATTGAGTTTTTAATGAACGCATTCATGAAAGACATTTTTTTGTGTTGAGAAAATAGTTAAATCGGTACTGAGTCTGTGTCCCTCTCAGGGTGGTGGAGGTGGCTGGTTGAACTGGCTTTATCGCAAGGGGAAGAATGAGGCTCACTTGCCTGATGACAAGAATAAATCGGTGAGGGGCTCTGTGGTCTTCATTTAAAGGATTCCTCTGGAAACTGGGCTGAAGTGAAGTGCTTTGAAATCTGTCCATTCACTTCCTGTCATTAACCATTTCAGGGTTACTTCCTGTAAATGTTACAAATGATGAGCTATGTTAAAAAGCGCTTGCTAGCATACTACTCATACTAAATTTCAGGCTGATTTTCATTGAAATGTAGCATGCGGTTTCGAACACAGCCATGGTTTCGAAAACTAAAGAAATTGTTCAACTTGATATGATTCTAGTAGAAATATATATTTTCTTTTTTGCATCATCAGATTGTTTGGGATGAGAAGAAACAGAGATGGGTGAACCTGGATGAACCGGAAGAGGAGGTAATGACTTACTCATCAGGCCGGATGGCATGTGCGTGTGAGGGGGTGTGCCTACAGTCGTGAGCTGAGGTGTGTTCATTTCCCCCACAGAGCAAGCCTCCTCCACCGCCGCCTTCAAGCTTCCCAAAAATGGGTCCTCAGATGGGGCCGGGAGGGCCAGGCGGGCCCCCCACTGGGGGACCCCCCGTGAACATCTTCTCTCGGAAAGCAGGTGAGGTGTGGAGACGGCTGGCGCTGCATTCACGTCATAAGGGAGTTGCCTTCTACGGACTGTGTAGGAAACGTGACTCCGATATCTCCAACCTGGCAGTGAAAACCCAGAACTGTGTAACAGCAGCAGGAAAATTGGTTCCAGGACTATGAACTTGCCAGCCTTAGGAGTTAGCTAAATTATAGTATTGTTTTATTTGCTTAATATTTCCACACCGTTTAACATTTATTTTAGACACCATTTTGAGCGTACGATGCGTGAACACTTCCAAGTCGCAGCAATGGGTAGTCTTCTGATGGTTTTTCCCCATATGCTGAGTATGCGGCAGTAGTACTGATTAGTGCCAGCCTGTACCACCGGCATGGCTGCAGTCCCTGGGGGGTGATGCTGCTCCTGTTGGTGGTTCTGCTGCCGTTTCCCCGGCTCACGCCTGAGAGCGTCTCTCCACAGGCACCAAGGCCCGGTATGTGGACGTGATGAACCCGGGCGGGACCAGGCCCGCCGGTTTGGCCCCCGCCCCGGCGGATCTCTTCGCCCCCCTGGCGCCCATGCCCATGCCCACCAACCTCTTCGTGCCCGGAGCAGGTCCCACGCTTTCTGCTTTCTCTCTGATTTGTGTTCAGATTATCTCGGGTTTTTTTTTTTTGGAAGAAGCTAAAGCAAGTGTTGAGCATAAGGGAGCGTGTGGGATCACTGGGGTTGAGTGTAAGGGTGTATTGGTGAGTGAGAGATCACTGGGGTTGAGTGTAAGGGTGTATTGGTGAGTGAGAGAGCACTAGGGTTGAGTGTAAGGGTATATTGGTGAGTGAGAGAGCACTAGGGTTGAGTGTAAGGGTGTATTGGTGAGTGAGATCACTGGGGTTGAGTGTAAGGGTGTATTGGTGAGTGAGAGAGCACTAGGGTTGTGGTGAAGGGTGTATTGGTGAGTGAGAGAGCACTAGGGTTGTGGTGAAGGGTGTATTGGTGAGTGAGAGAGCACTAGGGTTGTGGTGAAGGGTGTATTGGTGAGTGAGAGAGCACTAGGGTTGAGTGTAAGGGTGTATTGGTGAGTGAGAGAGCACTAGGGTTGAGTGTAAGGGTGTAGTGGTGAGTGAGATCACTGGGGTTGAGTGTAAGGGTGTATTGGTGAGTGAGAGAGCACTAGGGTTGTGGTGAAGGGTGTATTGGTGAGTGAGAGAGCACTAGGGTTGTGGTGAAGGGTGTATTGGTGAGTGAGAGAGCACTAGGGTTCAATGTAAGGGTGTATTGGTGAGTGAGAGAGCACTAGGGTTGTGGTGAAGGGTGTATTGGTGAGTGAGAGAGCACTAGGGTTGTGGTGAAGGGTGTATTGGTGAGTGAGAGAGCACTAGGGTTGTGGTGAAGGGTGTATTGGTGAGTGAGAGAGCACTGGGGTTGAGTGTAAGGGTGTATTGGTGAGTGAGAGAGCACTAGGGTTGAGTGTAAGGGTGTATTGGTGAGTGAGAGAGCACTAGGGTTGAGTGTAAGGGTGTATTGGTGAGTGAGAGAGCACTAGGGTTGAGTGTAAGGGTGTATTGGTGAGTGAGAGAGCACTAGGGTTGAGTGTAAGGGTGTATTGGTGAGTGAGAGAGCACTAGGGTTGAGTGTAAGGGTGTATTGGTGAGTGAGAGAGCACTAGGGTTGTGGTGAAGGAGGCCTCTTTTCTGACTGCAGCACCAGAGGAGCAGCAGCCCATGGAGGGGAGCGTTCCAGAGACCAGCGGTAACCCAGAGCAGGACCAGCCCGTCCCAAGTGCCGCACCCCAGGTGAGACCCAACCTATAGTAACATTCTGTGTTTAATGTCAGGTGTATTGGTGTGGATGAATTTTAAATTGGTTTTGACGTTGTTTTTTTTGTGTGATTCACATGTTGAAATTCTGATGTTCCAGATGTTCAACCCAACACTGCTCCCTCCTGGCTCAGAGGGAGCAGCAGCGATGGAGGGGGAGGTGAGACACTTCTGACCTTTTTCTAGAGAAGAAGTCTTTGTTTGAGGGGGCTGTCATCCGACCATCCTATGCCATGCCCCATTGCAACATGGAGTCAAATTCTCTGAGCATCCAGTCATCCAGGCTACATCCCCTGGGGTCTTGTGTGCAAGTAGCTGCTCTTAATCCTTGGCAATCCATTAACATGCAGCAGAAGTATATAACCATGCTCAATCTGCAATAAGCAAGTGGGGCCAGTGGTATCGACCGAATTAGCTGGGCTGTTAATGAGGGCCATGCTGCTTGTGTGCGTGTGCGTTTGTGTGACTGAGAGACTTTGAGAGAATGTGTGTGTACCTTTTGACTTGAAGCAATCAAATTTCAATTAATTACTGGGGGTGTAATTACTCATTTTAAGTGCCTGGACAGGTAAAACAGTGACTTGCTGGCTCGAGTTTCTTTATTTGATTTCAGTTGCCAATTGCCTTGTCATTTCTGATGAGAAACGGTTTATATCCCTCTCTGCTCCAGGCACTTAAAACCTCCTGAATCTGCACATTTTTTTTTTGCCCTCATGAAAAGCCTGTCTCAGAGCGGAAGCTTGGGGCCCGAGACTTGCATGTATTAATTTTGGTTTGTGGTGTTTTTTTGTTTTTTTTTCGTTTGTTTGTTCATTTATTCCTGCTGTTTTTAGCTCTCACGCTCTAGCTCAATGAGTTCTTTATCACGTGAAGTGAGTCAGCATTTAAACCAGGTACATCCGGCTGGGCTTCTGTAGCCCTACCCATCCGCCATGCCGTGTCACGCCCCCCCCCCCGCACACACGCCACACCGCACACGTCTGCTCCCTCTGCCTCTAGCACGGCGTGTCCTCGGCCGGCCTCGCCTGCGCTCTGCCACACCGCAGTACGGACTGCGCCTCCCGGCACTGATCTGGGTTCAGCTGAAGCGGCCGCATTTCAGCTCTCGGCGATCAGTGCTCGGGGGCGCTGTCCGTCTGTGAGGTCACGTCACAGAGTGGGTTGAGTCGATGAGTTTCCTGAGAGCTGGCTCGCAGTGAAAATGTATAGCCTCCTATTTCTGATCTGATGAGCAAGTCGTGGCACCTTGACGAAACCTGTAAACAGTCCAGATCGGGGTCAAACGTGTGATTCTTTCCAACGCTTTACTGAGCTTGTCTGGTGTATTGGAACCGATGAAGTACTCTCAGAAGAGGACCTTTCTGGTCATCTTGGTTGGCTCAATTGCACCAGGCAAGATCAGTCGAGCACAGCAAAGTATTTGAATCCAAAACAATGAACGTATTTGACCCAGGTCAGAAAGGATCCAATGAAGAGTACCAGATGTCAGGTACAGGGATAACCTCATTAATTTAGCATTGCTGGAGGCAGAGCTGTCACTGCCCCTGTCTGTCACTCCTGATGGCCACATGTGCATGCCATGCCTACATATAACCCCTCACGCTCTGCATGCTTGTTATTAACATCAGTGGACGTGTCCATCATCCACCACATGCCCACGCCTCATGCCACGGTGGAACTGGGTGGGAGGGCCTGGTTGAGGTCACACGGCCTTTCTGTTGGGGGATCCGCGAGCCGAGCCCTGCGCCACCCGCTGGGTACGCTCGACCGCGGTGCTGATGTCATCCCTTCTTTACTCCATGAGTCAGAGGTCAAAGGTCGGAGAGCGGGGGGGGGGGGGCTAAGAATTCAAACCTGATACCTCTGTTCAGATGGAAGCCAAGGTGTTTTTCCACACACAGAGTGGTTTTCATTTTGTCAATATGTCAAATGAAAAAGGCGGCCTCCAGACCCATGGAATAAAGGGGTACCTGGCCGTGGGCCGTCAGGACTAATGAGTGTCTCCTGCAGGCTCAGGCCCAGCCCCCTCCCCAGGGAGGCCCACCCGCTGGAGGTGTGACTTTCTACAACCCCTCCCAGTTTGCACAGGTGAGACATCCCGTCCTGACGTGATTTCATCAGCAACGTGGGTTTGGCTTCCGAGTAAAGTTACATAGGCTACATTTATATTGGTTATTACAGAATTGCCCATTTTTTGCCCATCTCGTGATGAAGTGATCTTCCTTGGACCCTTTCAGCCCCAAGCCCAAGATCCCAAGGGGTTTTGGCTTTGGTTGAGAAAATATATAATGTTTAGAGTTTAATATTGTTTTAAAGGGGCTCAAAACAATAGTATGGCAGTCATTTCCATTGGTTGAAAAGGTATCAGGTCACTCGGGACTGAAAGGGTTAAACTTTAATGTAAGTGTTTGACGTTAATTTAAGTGTGCTGTAAGGGTCCTTTAAAACAGCGGGTGATTTGGAAAGGGGTTAATCAGCTGAGTTGCCACACAATTCTGTTGACCGTGCCATTGCTTTCATATCATGGCTATGACGCTGCACTAATGTGCTTTATTTTTGGGTCTTCTAGCCCAGCGCCCCGTCGGGAGGAGGCCGACCGGGTCGGTTCGGTCAGAGGAAGTACCCCGCGATGAAGTAGACTCTGCCAGGACCGGCTGAAGAGGTGGCCTGGTTCTGCAGCTGACTGTCAGGCTCTGTGACACTCACTGCCCCCCCCCCCTTGGACGTCTGAATAAAAAGCACACTCATTAGCTTCGATTCCATACCCGCTTCATATGCTACTGCCGTTTTGTGTGAAGACGGCTTTTATCAAATTCAGATTTCATTTCAGTCTTAATCTCTTCAGGTTCTTTCTTTCGTCCCCCTGGAATGCACACAGGTGCAGATGTGCGGTTGGCCTACTTTGGTATCCCCCTAGCTTCAGAGGCCCTCTGTGATCGTATGCACCATGTGATCCAGGCCCTCCAGTGAGCTTCATCTCTGAAGCACGTCAGGGCACTTCATCAGTGCTTGATGATGACGCGGGAAACCTGGAGTCAACAGACCGCGATGTTGACCAACCTTACCACCTTGTAAAATGTTGACATGTTGGCACCTGGAGTTTGGTTATTCAGTGCAGAACCTTATCTTAGGGTGCAGAAGGCCTGTATGACGTTTCTTTTGTGAGGGCGGGTTTAAGGATGGCTTACTCTGTGCTGCCAGGCGTGTCACTCTCCTGACAGTCTGCCGAACGCCGATCAGAACCGCAAGTTCCATTGGATCCTTGACCATTTCATCACAAGGCAGAAAAGTTTTGAGTTTCTTTTCTTTCTTTCTTTTTTTTTTTTTTTTTTAGTGATTTCCTTTAAGTTTAAGTGTAGGTGAACTTTCAGTTCAGTGCCACTGAGTGGCCTGCGACCCCCCTTTCCCCCCCGCTCTCTGATTGTTTTTATTCCTCCGTACTCGTGTAGCTTCTCTGGTGTCCCTGAACGTGCTGCTGAGGTGGGACTGGTCTGTCAGAGCACGGAATTGTGTGAATTTTTAAGTGCAATATCATTCATCCCCCTTCCCCCCCCCCCCCCCCCCCCCGTTGCCCCCCTGCTTAAATTAGACATTTACTTGAGGGTGGAAAGCATAGTTCAGTTACCATACGCAAATCATAACCCAAGGCTCCTATAATGCAGAAGCCTTGAAGTTAACCTTTTACAAGTGTTGAATTGTTGTTCATTTGGAATATTTATTGAACTTGCTTGCCCATTATTAGCCATGGTCTTAATGACGCTCAACTGTGACCATTCTAAAGTCCCAGAGAAACGGCAGATCTTACAGGAAGGGTGAAAGAGTACCATTTTCACAGCAGGGTTCAGGACTGAACACCATTTTTAATTGTCATAAATCTATCCAAATATTTGTATATCTGATTCAGATTGTATTTATGACCTGTAGTCAAGTGTGCAAAGCGACTAATATTTCTGAGTTAACCTTGAATGCAGTTAATCTCTACATTTACACCTTGATCATTTGTATCAAACGCTTCAGTGTATGGAACTATCATGGAAGTATGTCAAGTGAGAGGAGATTATCTGCGCAATTCCCGGTCTCCTGCAATGTTTTATCCTTTGGCTAACTGTTGTGATTAACCCCCCTCCCCCCAATGTCATCTGTAATGTATCCAGAATCCTTTGCTTCAATACAGTTTCTGAAGCTGAGTTTCCATGTAGACTGCTGAATACTTTTAATTCAAATGGTTTCCTTCATTTGAAGGAAGCTCTTGATTTTCCTAAGTGTTTAGAATTGACATTGTAAAATTCTTGACAACAGAAGCAAAACTTAAAAATGATAATAAAAATATTTTTGCGCTCTTGAGCACTTTGAAAGTATGCTGTGTATCTGTGTAACCTTTGTGATTGCACTCTCCATTCCTCTCTTACAGCTTATTGATTGTCCTGGACTTGTACAAACAGATTTTTAAGCATATCCAACATTTTGGACTGTTAATAAAATTTATCAAGCCATATTCTCAGTTCAGTTTCATTTGGACAAAATGCCACTGTGAAATCATTTTCAAAGTAACATAAAATATTTGGATAGCCCCGTTCATGCAAAACATGCAGTAAAATGTTTATTTTTTCAAGTATTTAAATTAAAGCAAATAATAAACTAGTTATTTTGCATTTAAAAGGAGAAAACTGTTTTAAAAGATCAACTAAAACATACAGTATGTATAAACACACATATGGTAGGAAATGCCAGGGGCCTTGACAATAGGCAGGTTAAAAGTTAAGGCAGTAAAACACCACTGGGAGGAAAAGAAAAAAACCGTTTTGGGTGTCTAAAAATGTGTTTATGTGTTTAAAAATGCATATAAACCCTGATTCTCTGATACACCTACATTATACACATCCATTGAAAGAAATGACAACAAAACCAGAATGCACTAAGCCGGCTTATGATTTAGAACTGCCTGTCTGGAAATTTGAGACTGGGTTCTCTGCTTCAATAATGCAGTGCAAAGTGACGTGCCTGTGTGAATCCACTTAACATGCATTTCTTCGATTTTTGGGACGAGGGCGCTGTTGCGCAGAATGTGTTTTGAAGTCAGGCTAATTCTTCCAGGTTAAATCATCTGAAACCATGCGCCGCGTTGCCAAGGAAGTGGTCTCTTATGGTAACTTGCTGTGAATATTCAAAGATAACGTTTACTCGTCATGAACCATATATAATCGCCTCTTTACGTATTTTAGCCTATCCATGATGTGTGGATTTCGGTGAATGTACATTCACTGTGCAACACAGCGCCTCGAACAATGAATTTTTCGAACACCAAACAAGGTAAGCTAACTTGTTTAACTATTAGCTGGCTAGTAATAGTGGTACTAGGCTATGTGCTTTCCTTGCTTGCTATCACAATGGATGCTGCCTCAACTGACAGTGGTAGAGCCCGTAAATAAAAACCTACTTCGCGCAACCGATGCTTCTCTTAAAAGTTGAAGCTAACACTAACAGTCAAATAACGATGCAGATTTTTTTTCCTTACTGATCAGTTGACACTAGCTAGGTAGCGTTATTTATTTTTGTTGCCATAGCTAGCCTAGTCTAGTCGGCTCTAGCTAAGTAAAGATAACTTCGTTAGCTAACTAAACATTGTCATTAGCCACGGTTCCGGTAACTTCACCAGTGTTGCATTTGTGATATAATTAAAGATGTATGCTTTTTTGGCAATTCATACAACAACGCTAGCAGTTCAATTAACTAACGTTAGCTAGCAATCAAGCTGGGCGATAACTAAGTTCCTGGACGTGTCGCTATGTAAATTAGCTTCATTGTGTACAAATGCAACCGAGTACGTCTCGCTACTAGCCAAAGCTGTTGTGTGGTCTGTTTCTGCGTGAAAGTGAAAGTCTTCAAACTGGAGATGAGACGATGAACCTGGTGAACAACGAGAGGTCCTAAGGAATGCGAGTCAAGGAGTCTCCTGGTGGGCTGATGGTGGAGCAGACTTTCAGAGATGCAGAGGAGTACACACCGTTGTGTAGTGACACCCTGAGATTATCTACTGAATAGATGGATGAAGTCAGGAATGCAAGTCCATCTTCAGCGGAGCACCCCGTCTTACCCAAACAGCCTACCCAAATTAAGGATCAAGCGGTCTGCTCTGCTAGACAGAGGAGGAGGAATAATAAGGCCAGCCAGGAGAGTCTGACTGAGCATACCGGCACCGGGTCCTCCACAGACTCCCTCCAGAATGACGGAATGGCCCGGCCTGTCTTCAGTAGCACTGCCTCTCTCGAGAACGAACACAGCGCTGTGGACGGTCGTCTCTGTGACAGCCCCAGGGAGCAGGAGGTCGGCCCGTCTGGGACCGAGAAGAAGAGCTCTGATATCGACAGTCCGCCGTGTCCGTCTCCTGCTGTGGAGCCCTGTCCCGCTTCCACGTCTTTAAGGACAGCTAATGAGATTGATGGGGATTGTGAGGATTATGATGTAGTGGCCAGAGGGGGTTTGGAGCGCCTGCATAGGAACCACTGCGACTGCCCGCTTTCAGAGACCATGGTGTCTGACAACACCTCCCTCAACTCCATGAAGTCCTCCTTCAGTGTGCTCAACCCTATTCGACCAAAAGATGCAAGGAACAGGTGAGTGCTCACTTCTGTTCTCTGCTGTGATGTTGCTGGTGCCAAACTGGCTCCAGCCTCAACTTCCTGTTTAGCACGCAAGCTGTTTGTGGCAGTTCTGACCTACCAGTGTGTGTTTTTAAACAATTTACTGAAGTTCTCAGAACTCACAATTAAGGAATTATCTGGTGTATCTGTGGACTAAAGGATTGACCCTGTCTTAGCCTTTAAAGGTTTCAAAAAAGTTACTTTCTTTTCTTGAAAGAAGTACTCTCATTGCAAATGTACACTATCGCTTAGCTAGGCACTGTACTCCAAATTGAGAATGTATAAATAATTATATCAAGGGAACCTACTTGAAATGATGAGGATTGTGCAGAAAAAGACTTTGTTCTGTAGACCCTGCATATCAATAGCAATCTGAACTGTATTACCCAGGCAACAGGTGTTTTGTTGTCTACCATGTTCCTGACACTGCAGATGGAAGGAGACAGGGGCAGTGAGGAGGGTAAGATTAGGCAGTCAGAGGGAAGAGCGCTGCGGAAAATAGAGATTCTGAGAGTAGAATCGGTGAATGAGCAGACACATTTTCCGCTTGATTCTCGGCATGTGCTAAATATTCCCATTGCTATCTCTGTCTCCCCCTGGTGGTTCGGTGGTGCAGAAGCTTCCTGGAGGGCAGTGTCCTGGGCCACGGTGCATTGCTTGGGGCGGGCGAGCTCGACCGATACTTCCCTGAAAGACGAGTCGGAGTCTATATCGTCACGTGGAACATGCAAGGAGCGAAGGTGCGTCAGAAGCATCCTGTAATTGTTCACATAATCAGATAGACCTACAGTTTCCTCATCACATCTTATGCTGTGCTTTGAGTTTGAGAAATCATCAATAATATGTCGTCTTCAGGAACTTCCAACCAACCTGGATGACCTTCTGCTCCCCATGGATACTGAAGTTGCTCAGGATATGTACATCATAGGAGTCCAGGAGGGCTGTGCTGACAGGTATACAGACAATAATAATAATAATAATAATAATAATATTATTATTATTGTTAACTTATTTAGCTGACACTTTTATCCAAAGTGACTTACAGTCAAACCTTCAAATGTTTGCACTGTCGAGAGTAGTTAATGTTTTTCTCATTACGGTATAGCACTTACTGGGGTGGGGTGGGGTGGGTAAAAACATTTAAAAGAACTGAATAATCGCCGGTAAGTATGTCTGTCTTATGATCTTTCGCTAAACAGGAGGGAATGGGATATACGCCTGCAAGAAGCCCTGGGGCCATATTATGTGATGTTGTATGCTGCTGTTCATGGGGTGCTGTACCTCAGTGTCTTCATTCGGAGGGATCTGATCTGGTTCTGTTCAGGTGGGTTTCCTGTAGAACTGATCTGGTTCTGTTCGGGTGGGTTTCCTGTGGAACCGACCTGGTTCTGTTCGGGTGGGCTTCCTGTGGAACTGACCTGGTTCTGTTCAGGTGGGTTTCCTGCAGAACCGATCTGGTTCTGTTCAGATGTGTTTCCTGTAGAAGGGGTGTGGTTCTGTTCAGGTGGGTTTCCTGTAGAAGGGGTTTTGTTCTGTTCAGGTGGGTTCCCTGTAGAACTGATGTGGTTCTGTTCAGGTGGGTTTCCTGTAGAACTGATGTGGTTCTGTTCAGGTGGGTTTCCTGTAGAACTGATGTGGTTCTGTTCAGGTGGGTTTACTGTAGAAGGGGTTTTGTTCTGTTCAGGTGGGTTTCCTTTTCTGCTTTCCTCCGTACTTTGTACTTGTTTATTTTAAGTGGCTCCAGTTGGTTATAGGATGTTCCTTGCTTTGCTTTATATACTATGAATGTTGTCTTGAAAGACCAGCTGAAACTGCAGTTAGAGCGGCACTAGCTTCCGCAATATGGTTAGTTAAACAGATTGAGGGGATTGATTGGAAGGGAAAGATAAAATTCAGACATTTTATTGACATGCATGTCCACTGGTACATGATGACATCAGATATTGTGAAATTGTGGTTGGAAAAATACACAAGTATTACAATTTTATACATTCTTTTGGAATATATACTTCAAGACGTGTTTGTATGGTTATGAAGAATTGACTAAACTGAGGAAAAGGTTCACTTTGATGTTCGCAAGCCATGAGGGCAAATCACAGTGACGGAACTTTGAATGATAAGAATACAACGCTGACCCTCTGATCAGTATAGACGATCCATGGGTTCCCCAAACTGTTGAATATGAATATGGCTATACGGCAGGGCCAGTAAAACAGGGAACCCCACACCGGTGGTGACACTTTCTGGACACCACGTGTAGACGTGAATATGTGAGGATGTGCAATCGCAAATGAATGTTCGTGACTGCTGATGACGTTTTCCTCCCGCAGAAGTGGAACAAGCTACGGTCACGACACGCATCATCTCTCAGATTAAGACCAAGGGTGCTGTGGGGGTCAGCTTCACCTTCTTCGGCTCGTCCTTCCTCTTCCTCACCTCCCACTTCACCTGTGAGTTTAAGGGTGCACAACTCCGGTCCTGAAGGGCCAGCTTTTTGTTCGAACTAATTACCCAATTACCCCAATTACCCTAATTACCATTACCCAGTTACCCTAATTACCATTACCCAATTACCCTCATTTAGATTTCTGACAGCTCTATAAACTACACTGGCTCATTCCTGTACTTGAGCACAGTAAAATATTTAGGATACAGTTGAAGCTGTAGCCGGTGCTCATACAAATGTCAGATCAAGATATGATTCAGGTAATTCAAGAATTAAGAGCAGTCATGTCCTCTGCTGGTCTAGCAACACTTGTAATGGACTTTAACCTGGATGAGGACTTATTGCCTCCTAAGTCAGTTGAGATCAGACCTGCATGAAATCTGTAATTGTTTTGGATTCAAATATTTTTTCTGTTTTTGATTGAAAGATTTGAGTGTGCTTAAGACTGTGCTGAGACTGGGTTGGTTTCCTCATCACACCCCTCTCTGTTTTTTTGTGTTACAGCTGGGGATAGTAAAGTGTACGAAAGGATTCTTGACTACAACAAGATAATTGAAGCACTGACTCTTCCCAAAGTCATTCCAGACACCAACCCTTACCGCTCCGTACTCTGTGAGTACCCACAGCCGCTGTCTCGCTACATTACATTTAGCTGACGCTTTTATCCAAAGCCACTTACAGTTGAGACTAAGCAGGAGACAATCCCCCTGGAGGTCCTTGCTCAAGGACCCAACAGCAGTGCAGATTTTTTTATCGTACCTACACCGGGGATCGGACCAGCGACCTTGCAGGTCCAGTCATGTACCTTAACTGCTACACTACAGGCTGCCCATGTTTCGGAAACTCATTTCGAAGTTTCAGGAATTCCGTGACATTTGGCCGTCCGTTTCTGTGCCATTTCAGCGGATGTGACGACCCGATTTGACGAGGTCTTCTGGTTCGGGGACTTCAATTTCCGCCTGAGTAAGGAGCGGGCAGCAGTGGAGGCCATCATTAAGGAGCGCCTGGGGTTAGACATGAGCCCACTACTGCAGTACGACCAGCTGTCCAAGGAGATGGGAGATGGTATGTTCATCTGTGGTTTGTCAATGGGACAGAGTTCTAACTGCACATACTACATTTTAGACTTACATTATCTTCAAACCTTCAAAGAAAATTTGACTTGTCTTATTACTTTGGGTATTTTGGAAAAGATGGTAAAGAAAAACCTCGGCTGGACGTTCCTTGTCCAAAGACGTCCGTTAATTTTGGATGGACTAATCAAATGTAATGGCTGAAACTAATTTGCAGAGATAAAGCCTTATTAAAGCAATCTCCTCAACAGGTTCTGTCTTCAAAGGATTCCAGGAAGCACCCATTCACTTCCTTCCAACGTATAAATTTGACATCGGCTCGGACGTATACGATAGCACGTCCAAGCAGAGAACTCCTTCATACACAGTAAGGACACTGGCCATTCCTTTTAATTTTTTAAATATCAGTGAGAAGTCAAATTAAGTTATCTTATTACTTCAATTGTTTCTACTTTTTAGTAGACTGCATTTTCTTTCCGACTCTTCTGTTGACTGGGTTTCGCTCTCAATCTCTCTCTCTCTGCAGGACCGGATACTGTACCGTAGCCGACAGAGGGATGACATCAAGACGGTTAAGTACACCTCCTGCTCCTCCATCAAGACATCGGACCACCGACCTGTAATTGGTATATTCCAGGTCAAACTCCAACCGGGACGGGACAAGTGAGTGACAAAAGCGGCCTTTAGCTCTAATAAATCCCAAAACTAAAAGCAGTTTGAGTTTTGTGTAGTAAATAAAATGTCCATGATTTATAATAATTCAGTAGAGTCCCAATGGAACCTGTAGATGCATGCATTTGCATGAGTAGAGTACTGGGGGACGGCTTGTTGAGGTGGTTTACTGGACCAGTCCTTCGTGTATTCCAGCATTCCACTGGGGGCTGGTCAGTTCGACAGAGACCTGTATCTGGAGGGCATCCGGAGGAGGATCACCAGGGAGCTGAAGTGGAAGGAGGCCATGAAGACCCAGAAGACCAGCAGCATCTGCTCCATCTCCTGAATCACGGGCACCAGTCCCAAGTTCTGAGGAACCGCAACAGACAAGAAAGGGCAAGAAAAAGTCTTGGCTTTTTCACTAGGCCTGCAGACTCAGCAGAATGACTTTTATACACCATTCCACAGAAATCCAAGGATTCCACGGTTCTGCTTCCAGTGACTTATTCCACATTAACCAAATAATCTAAAGTATGTATATGCTCTACTTTTGTTTAACCAGCCTATGGTGAATATATAGGCTGTGTAAGGGAAACCTTGAGCTTTTTATCCATTTTGGTTTCATCAGTATGATCATTCCGTTACATGGCCTAACTCAAACAGGTTAACAGACGAGCTCTGCTTTACTTGTGCAATGCCATTGGACGCTGAGCCCAGACTAACGATCTGTTGACGTTGATCTAAGCAGGTGCGCCTTTGTGTAGTTTCAAATTGAGCAAGGAGTGTTGATTGAAGATGAGCCATTACCATGTTTCTTGGTTGCCTTAAAATATAGCCTTCAGCTGAGATGCAGCATAGGGAAGTGTATTAAAGTCAGCTGACATCAATGCCTTTGGAAAACGACCAGAGAATATGTAGGAGCGGCTGACTTGTCCTGTAAACACTAAAAAGGTAAAATTACTGTCTTCTTTAATTCTTCACTTGGGACCTATTTATTGGAGGAAGAAACTGAACAACTTACACGTATTGCTGATAACAGCTGAAATGACAACCAAAATTCTGGGCATAGTTGCACTGCAAGCTGACTGATGTACATAGAGGCTTTGTTCTGTTAATAGTACATGTCAGCATTTGCTATTCCTCACTTGTGTGCACAAGCATTTTGATTGTCTTTTTCTTTTGCTTTGAAATGACAACTATTCCATCCTTCAAAATGAAGATTAACGGTTGCATAAAATTTCATTACAGAGTATTTTGAGGTTAACACAATATCCCATGTACAGTGCACATAAACATGTTTTATAGATGGAATTGTAACATCTGAAAGTATGAATAAAACCTTTAGTTTTATAAACCGAGTAACTGACACTTGGCTCTGCGTGAAACCTTTCACTTGGATTTTAAGAAATTCTTTTTGCATCCATTATGCGATAGTCGATGTTTGAAATTAGGAAACATTACAACATAGCTATCAGCTGTCAATCATCCACCCGGTTATGAAATATGTATAGTGCCTACCTTCAGCTCAATTGCTACTTGGTGAGCTAATTTTTAGATTATTGTTCCATCACTGTGTTTGGGTCCGTAAAGGAAAACTATTTTGGATTCTTTTTCCGTGAACTCTGGGAAGGGATTCAGGCTCTGATGAAAATCAGAAGAGATGAGTCGGGAGTGTCAATATATATAATGCTGCAGTAAACTAACAACTTACTGCACCAGTTTCAATTTTGTCAATATACCAGATATTCTGATCCTCAAACATTAATTATGCATCTGTGCCACAGCCAGCCAATCAAAAGCCACTCAATTTAAAATATATATACTTTTAATAATTACATTGTACTTATGAATACTGAATAGAAACAAATAGCCTTGTGTAAAAACCAATATCCTAAAACACTCAGTGGCCATTTCAAGTATTTTAGTATAAGGGTGAAATAATCAGTTGTACAGTCACCAAAAATTATTAATCACTGTCACAGATCGAAAAAGAATTCTAGATTGGTATACAGTCTGAAAAAGATGGTGGGGGTTCTTTTGGTGCGTTTTACACAGGGAGTACTCATGATAATCACGATCATAATGGAAAAGCGGTGGTGCAGTTGGGTACAGTCAATCAATGAAATGTACGGAAGCCGTTCCGTACTGAAATGCAGGGATATGCCATGCAAAATTATCTTACCCAATTAACTGACCCAACTACCATTGAAATTTGAGCAAATAAAATGCTCTTGGTTCTCCATAATTTGACTTGGATTTTGAAGTCAGGTCTTCAGAGCTTTTTAGAAAATGGACAGCACGGCATTTGAAGAAATGTTATAATCAATGAATAAAAATGTTACATTTTAGACACCACGGACTTATTAGCTTCAAATAAACATTGCTAAAGGTAGTCGAGATTTAGAGGCCTGTTTTTGCCAATGGATGGACAACTGTTTCAAACAGATTACCTTGTCAAAACCAGTTTGAAATTCTCAATGATACTATGGGTGAGTTCCCTTGGAATCACCCTGCACTGTCAAAAAGCTAATTCACAGGACGATTTGTAGACGACAATTGGGTGCTCACAATGTGACTACACAGATGTTCAAATTTGGAAACACGGGGGAATGGAATTAAGCTATATCAAAAGGAATACAGTACATGTCATTAACAAAAAGTATAAATTGCCAGAAGTTCTGCAGGTTCTTGTAAGATTTTGTCTGCTTCCGTTTTTTTACATATACACAAAACGGATTTGCAGGTACTGTCTTCACAGGAATTCCATAGACCTTCAGCCCCCACTGTCTTAAGCATGTTCCGAGTACACAAACCTTCAAATATGAGTTTAACTACAGACGTGTAACCACTATTGAGCATAAACAATCCTCCACAAAAATCGGTATCTACCTTCGCTCACATGTATACTATTTCACAACCAAAAGCATGCAAACTCAGTAGTTCAGTAGTTCCAAGACATGTCAGCGATCTGTGGAGTCGGGCGTGTCTGTGTCCATTGCTTTCCATTTAGACCTATGAACTATACATATATCTGTGTGAACCGTATGAATGGTTAACTTCGCATTTTTAAGACAGACTTTCCCTAAGCCTGTCCTGGTGGGTTTTAAATAGTTTGGCGCACTTCCACCATTAGTTCACACCCTCTCTGTCGAGAACGGCATTAAGGTTCAGTTTCCAGCGGCGAGGCTGGCAGTCCGTTCCCCCCCCCAGGCCTATCGGAAGAGCCGGTACATGCGGGGCAGCCGGCCGTCCTTGCTGGAGAGCGCGGTCTGGATGTGCTCGTAGGAGGGCAGCTCAGCCAGATTCCCGAGCGCTGCCACCGCCGGCTTGCTGCGCAGCATCTTCGTGGTCACCCTCTTGATGTCGCTGGCGGTCACGTTGCCTGCAGCGGATTGGGGAAATCGAGGGAAAACCGTCTCAGAAATGGCAGGAAACCACCTGCTTTGGGCAATTTTTTTTGTACATTAGTCACCCAGGTTATAAACCCCTCTCAAAGTCATACTTTTGTAATGGCTTGCTGCTGCCATCTACCAATGTTTGTACTACATTACTGCCATTTAGCAGATGCTCTTATGCACAGTAATTTTATCTACACTCTAATCTTGGAGATACTGTAGGAGTGTGTCTGCTATAGATGGGGAAACGGAAAAAGAATCAGTTATAATGGGAAACAGGGCTTGTGACAGCCAGACAGACTGATGAACTGACAGATTAAGAGCAAGTAAAGGACAGCCTGTAGCATAGAGGCTAAGGTACATGACTGGGACCCGGAAGGTTGGTGGCTCAATCCCCAGCATGGCCACGATAATATCCGCACAGCTGTTGGGGCCTTGAGCAAAATCCTTAACCCTGCATTGCTCCAGGGGGATTGTCCCCTGGTTAGTCTAATCAACGGGAAGTTGCTTTGGTTAAAAGCATCAGATAAATAACAAATTATGATTTATTATTAGATGTATTCATTCTGACTGAGTCACTCACTGATCAGTTGACACAGCTCATGCGGAAGCTTCCTCTTGCCCGTGGCGAGCACCTGCCGGCCCACATCCTCGAAGATGACTGGCCGAGACTCCAGGTTCATCATCAGCATGGACTTGAGCTGGGTCTTCGCCCGCTCCAGCTCCATCTGAACACAGAGGCACAGGACCCGCCCGTCAATTCACCACCCGGGCTCACCTTCAGCCCGGCACCGGAGGACTGTCATCACACGCTCACCTCTCCTAGCGTCCCACCCATCTGAATGAACTCCCTCGTAATGATCTCCACCATTTCCCGCACCTTGAAAACAAGACAAACACACTTCAGTAATCTATCATAATTTACATTTTATAATGCAACACAATGTACCAGACCTGGGTCAAACACGTAATTGTTTTGGATTGAAATGCTACAGAGATTCTCTGGTATATTGGAACCCATAAAATCCTCTCAAAAAGTGCCAACTATTGGTCCTCCTGGTTGGCTCATTTGCATAATATCAATCGAGCAAAGAAAATAATTTGAATCCAAAACAATGATGTATTTGACCCATGTCCATATAGTTTATTTGAACCTAAAATTTGGACACTGAAGAAAACCCACTTGGGAGACAGGTAAATGTCAGGTAACTTTATGGCACTGAGTACCAGCTCCTACCTGTCTGGGATCTGCACTTGCATGGATGCAAAGCAGACCACTGTCTTCATAGCTGTGGTGATAGGACGTGGCATTGTACATCCAGTGATGCCTAGAAAGCAAAGAATACCTTCACACACACACAGGTTTCAAAGCAATACTAGCAGTTGCACTGCGTTTCACTCTGCTGTTCCACACACAGCACACCCGGGCCATACCTGTTCAGCACATTGAGGTAAAGGCGAGTGAACATTCCTTTCCCAGGGCCCCCAGCCGAGAACGACCCTCCACCACCCATCAGCATGTTTAGGACGGCAAAGGGAATGAAGTCGTCCTCCTGTCACATAAGATATTCCACAGGAAGTGAGGTGTTAGGGCAGGAAAAACGTGGCTGCTTGTTTGGAGTAAATTGTCGACCTCTCTGCATAGAACTCACCAGGAAAGAGCAGCTCTCCAAGCCAATCATGATGTGGGTAAGTTCGGGGATGGGGGTGGGGCCTAAACTTACATCAGACATATCTTTCTCCATCTGCATAGAGAAGGAACAAAGGTTTCAACAGAGTACTTTACCCTTAAAACCAAGGGACAGAACCTGTGCTGAATTAGGTTACTAGAACTATTTCATGGCAGTATTTTCCAATACCATCAGATTTATTTTGATATTTTATAATGCGTTTCCTACCAAAAATAAATAAAATAAAAATCAGATAAAAATAAAATAATTTTTTCAACCAAAAAATGTTTGAACCAAACCAAGCATGTGTAAGGTTGTATGTTTTCCTTGCTCACATGCATATCTCAATAGCTTTTGCCTACAACAGATAATGGTAAATGCAATAAAATAAACGGGTACGTCTCAGGCGCCTAAGAGAAGGTGGAGGGTAATGGGTAATGGGTGAGGCGAATGGGTGGAGGCCATAACACTTGCCTTGACGATGCCACCGGTGTACGCTGCCACGGACAGGTCGACGCTGCCAGGCGTGCTGTCTCCCCAAACAGGCTTCATCCCGAGCAGGTGCTTCCGGGCGCTGGCCACCAGCTGCTCGTGCTCGATGCCCACCCCAGCCAGCACCATGCGTTCTGGGGTGTAGTAACTCTTCAGGTACGTGTGCAGCACGGTCCGGTCGATCTTCTCCACGCTGGTCGCTGGACAGAAGCGGGGCAGCCCGACCGTGTTCCCCCGATACGCTGCCTGGACAAGGCAAGATGGGGACATCAAACTGCCGAGAGTGTCCATGGGTAGCCAAGGGCGGCCTTCATAACATGTGGCTTTTGTAAAAGTCAATGTGCATAGATAAATCTATGTGTTTAGATTAGAAGCTCACAGGTGTACAGTCAATCTGTGATTGATCTGTATACACAGTACATAGTAAATAGGTAGCCCCGTGGCTGCCCCACAACACATAATTTAATCAGCCAGCTTGATTGAATGAACTTCAGTATAGCTGAAGCAGTATCCAACATTTTACATCAGGTTTTTCTGACCTGCACCTCCCATACAAAGTAACCTTGCCTGAACCAGTCAACTGCCTCTCCTGTCCCTCTCCCTGCCAGTTGATGAGCATGTCCCCTCTTCTAAGAGACTATCCCAAATGTCACAGACCCATGTTTGAGAACAGGCCGTTTGAGATGTGTAGGGCTCATATCATATTTCCACTTCCAACACTGGACAGTTCTCATCCGACGGCCCTGGCCAGGAATGCCATGTGAGCCCTTGGCATCCGGCTGAGTGGGGGCATTCCTGCGCACACATGGGAGGCTGAGGTTTCATTACAGAGCTTCCTCCTCGCAGTCTCAATCTGCATGCTGACCAAATAAACATCGTTCTTGCCACCTGAAGCAGATGCTGCATTGGGCAGGTGATAAACTTTTCATGAACAGTTCTACAATCCCAGCTCAGACAGAAAGGTTCCAGTTTTTATTTTAATAGATTCCATATTTTAATAAAGCTAAATAAATGAATAGAGAAATAACACCATTTTGCTCAATTTCTTCCCTAAAAATGTCATTTAATGCATTTTAAATTATTGTTTAATGCAAAAAATAAATGTAAAAATTGCCAATTAATTCTACTTTCTTCTTTTTTTTTTTTACACTATTATTTTAGGTATATTATTTAGGGGAATTTTTTAAATTCTGAACAGTACTCATGTATTCAACAGCACTTGGGCAAGGTCTCAAAAATCGATCCACCCATTATCTTAACCCGCTTATCCTGAACAGGGTCGCAGGGGGGCTATAGCCTATCCCAGCATACATTGGGCGAAAGGTCTCAAATGTCATTGAAAACGGGGTTTGGCTCAGCTTAAGCGCCACTTACCCCGTGGATCATTTCCGTCAGCAGGGGCTCGGGGTCCGGTCTCATATTGAGGTCTTCCAGCTCAAAGCGCACAGCCATACGCGTCATCTCGATCTCCTCATCTGCATCAATAACCAACATCATCATCATCATCACAGACGAAAGAGTACAGACCAGGAGAACTGACTGACAGCCAGTCACCATGACAAAATACTGACCAGTCAGGCGGGGCTGCAGGACCGCATCAGCGAGAAGGCCGACCACAGTATCCAAACCCTTCACCTCCGCGGAAACCGCATACATCGTTGTGTCCCTGCGAATCAACAAAACAGCAGACACGATTGATGTATACAAATATTACGGTGAAGTCTCAGTTAACTAGCCCGTTCAAATGCTCAAGAGAGAACACAGAAGTTGAAAATGACAGAACAAAAGAACACCTTGATGTCTGGCAGTCACAGATCCCCCCATGCTGCTCCAGGGTCAGGAGAATTTCATCTTTGCTCCCATATTGGGCTGTGGACTAAAATAAATATCCCTTATAACATTATCTCAGTTAAATGTTTTATTATTTGCAGCAGACAGTTAACAGTCGGCTAGTTCAGACCTATATGGATAAGACAAAATAGATACTTACAGAAAAGGCTAGTTTCTCTAGAAAATGTGAAATTCCACTAGGATATTTTGTCTCGTGCCGGGATCCAGAGTTCACTAAGACTAAAGAGAACCAAAGCCTCAATATACAAAAAAATACATAAACAAAAATAAACAATAAAAATACAGAGATCTTGTCCTGATTTGTGACAACAAAATATACTTTTTTCTTGAAATATAATTAAGCAAACCCCAGAGTAATGTATAGACCAATTCTTAAAAACTTTTTAATACTAAAAGAAAACAGAGCTTACCCCCAACGGTGCAGAACTGACCAAACTTATTCTGTGATGCAACTTTGAGGCCATTTTCTAGGGTGGTCACTTTCGTTTCATATTTCTCACGTTCATCGACAGATGCAAACACTGGCTTGGGTATGGCAGGTAATGGCGTGGACAATGAAATATTTGGGTATCCGCCACCACTGCTGTATCGTCTATACGCAACAATGCCAAAACTGCATTGAGAAAAGGAAAGAGAATTAGATAAGCATTTTATGTGGAATTATGTGATGCCAAAATTAAAGTATTCCTAGCCAGTCTTAGTCAGAAGGCTTGGAATATCACTTAATACGCACATAGTTACCTAAGATAGCTAGCGGTTAAAAGCTCATCAACCAGGAGGACAACAGAATGTATCATCAGTTAGCCAAATGGTAAAATTACAATTCACACAGACATTTTTGTTCTACTACAAATACATATATCTATTCGTTTCGGGCAACTGAAACTACCATATATTCCGTTGTCAGCTGTACGAAAATGTAGTGAACTTGCCTGTCATTGCATGCTGTTGTTATTCAACGTGACATTCTTAGCTAGGTAGTTAGCTTGCGTTAGCAGACATAAATTGTTCAATCGCAGGAAGCATATAGAACGGTTGCCTCTGTAAATGGCATGCGTCTGGATAGCTGTGCCAAATCGTATTATGGCCCCACTCGACGCAGTCGGCATTTACCCTTATCTGAAATATTACCTGTGCGCTCGGTTCCAAGTCCTGAATCTCGCCATGTGCGTCGCCATCTTGAATTGCCATTGACCGCTTCCGGGTCCGGGAGGAGTAAAAGAAAGGCGGCGAGAGACCGATAGCAAGCAGCGCTACTAGGTATTTTCTTTATACCTAGTACACTACACTGTCGAAAAGAGGCGGACTTTGACCAAGATTTAGGCTTTTTCAGAAATGTACTTAACGTGTTGTCCTTTAAGTTGGAAGTAGTAGTGGAGTAGGCTTACTTGAAGATGTAAGCATGTTCGTAGAGGGACTGCTCTTTACATCCATGGAATATTTGAACAATCCTCAAGTTCAAGTTGTAGTGGATAAGTTATCTTTAATTAAAAAATTAAATATATGCAAGCTGTATGGAATGAGGCTCAAAATTGCTGGCATGAGTTATGCCTGGGTGCAATGAGAAAAAATAAAAACAGCCATTATTTCAAATAATAATACTATTTTTCTAATCATGAGGTATTTGGAATTTAGCCACTCCTGATCATGTCTGCTACTGGATCTTGCTAAATCTCAGAACAGTAAGCCTGCTAACATACATCAATTTCTAAAAATGCTTATTGTTGCAATGCTTGATACTGATGTGAAATAGACTGGAGGGCTATAGCAGTTCACACCATTTCATCAGCACACAAAAAAACTGATAATGATAATATAGATAATAATAATAAAGACATTTATTGTAAATAAATGGACATCATTTTCCTAGTGAAGCTTGACAGCAATTTTGGAGCGAAATTCTAAATGATTACAATGTTAACTTTCATTGTTCATACAGCATTCATTAACTACATGGTGGCTTTCAAACACGGACCTGGGTGTAAACTGGTTTTTGTCATAGTCATTATAATGATATTAAAATATGTTTTAGTTCTAACACTGTTGTACTTTAACGAATTATAACATTGCAGGTTTAGCTCACTACCAATTGCACGGTTAGTAACTCTATATCGCAAATAGATATAGGTTACCAAGTGACCATACTTTCAGCAAGGACCACAATGCATGAAGACCAGTCAGTCTAGAACTGCATATATTCTAAAATATAACATCTTTCTCAAGAAATCATGTCATACAGCAGAAAAACAAAGCATTTGCTCATCTGATTAAAAGATGCAGAATATTTATGGCATACATCGACATTCATGACAAAATCTGTCCCCAGTTGCGATTGTGGCAAGGACAAAAACCGGCATATGTAGTGGGTCACCAGGTGCAAGTTTGAAACGTCCTATAATAATATAAATGCCCAAGATAACGCATACGTTATCACTGATGCTTCTTCAGTGAGTATTCGCGGTTTAAGTGCCACAGCAGAACACATTCTTTCCCTGTACTGTAGCTCATTCACAGGTTTTCATGACATTCACCAGCTTATGTGCAAAATGTTGACCCCCTTCGTGAGGAGATGCCTGGTTATGAAATAATGGGCGTGACATTGAAACCTCCTAAATGACAGCTTTTTGTGTGTAAAGTGGCACAGTCGAAAATATTCATTAAAACAGACATTCTCCTATATTACACAATAACATTACTGATCTATTGAATTAGAAAATAAATATATTTTGCTCTACAACGTGCATAATTACTATATGAGCATTGGGTGTAAGGCCTTTTATCAACCTTGTAATCAGATTATGAATCATGAACGTGGCACAATATATCTTCTCTTCATAAAAAGTGCACTATGAAGACTGGATTTATCTAGTTGCTCTGTTGCCAGTGGCACTCAGTGGCTCTCAGTACCACACGTTCTGTAGTGGTGTACAGAAGTCATTGCTGAAGAGTTATTCAGTAAAGGTTCATTCTCAAGCCCCTGCTAGAGAGACGCGGTAGTTTGTCCATGCTTCTTCACTCCAGCAGACACTGTGTGTGGTTTGGATCGGTCAAGTCCTGTGAAAAGTAAAACAGCTTTGTGGAAATAGGCCAGGTGAAATTTACCCTCAGAATTTACCCTAAATAATACTGAAGTGTCGTCGTCTCATCTCCATTCATGCACAATGTACTACCAGTACATACAGTACCATGCAAAAGTCTTAGGCACCCTAGATTATTATTATTACTTTGTTTTACATACATTTTATATTGTTTGTGTTTTTTGCATTAGTGTCTCAGTACAACATACCAGCTGACTGGTTTATAAAACTGCACGACAGTATACCCAAGATAATGTTTTTAACTGTTCACTGCTCAATTTTTATTTTTTTACACACCCAAGACATTTACACAGCACTGAAAATCATAGCAGACCAAAGTACTAAACAAGTCATTCACAATGCTCTCTGGTCACTCTTATTAGGAAGCATAGGTTACCTGTGCTCAAGTCTGCTCTCTGAAGAATCGGTCCCTGAGGAGAGGGCACTGTCGTTTCCATCTGAGGGAGCGTGACTGTAGTGTTTATCTGAGAGAGTGTGACTGTCGTTTCCATCTGAGGGAGCGTGACTGTGGTGTTTATCTGAGAGAGTATGACTGTCGTTTCCATCTGAGGGAGCGTGACTGTAGTGTTTATCTGAGAGAGTGTGACTGTCGTTTCCATCTGAGGGAGCGTGACTGTGGTGTCCCAGCAGTGCTGACTGGGCCTTATGCACAGCTGTCTCGAGCATGGCCCGGTCACTCAGAACTTCCCTCAGTGTTTCATGGTCCATTTCTAGCAGCATGCCTAGAAGAGTCAGCAACAGAATCAACAACAAGTACCTAGCCCAGGAGTGCACAACTCCAGTTTTTGTTCTAACCAATTTCATTGCTTTTAATTTGCCGACAGCTCTGGTTCAAGCCTGTACTTGAGCACAGTAAAATCATAAGGATACATTGCAGTCTGCAGTCCTCAATCATATCTTATCATGTGTGAGTCAATTCAATAATTAAGACAAGATCAAGATAATTAAGACAAAATCCTGATGCGCACCCCTGACCTAGCTACTGACTGTTTGTTGCTTGCTTGCTCTACCTGTGCCTCCTACGCCATACCCAGCACAGTTTCATAACACAGAGATGGTAATCATCAACAGGATGCTTGCTTCCTTTCTATGTGGCTTCTGCAATTTACTCCACAGTGCAGCTCTGCACAAGATGTCACAATCCTGATGGATGAAGGTAATGGGTGCCTCTTCAAGATTAGGCAAAGCAATTCAGAATCCGAATCAACTTAATTGTCATTGCAGGTGTTAGGACAATGAACTGAGCCGCATCTGACCCAGTAGTGCAAATAGTAGTTAAAGTTCAGTAATGACAGTGCAATATTATAGTATTGCATTATGACAGTAATATTATGATATTAATAATAATACTAGCAAAATAATACCGGAATACATTGCATAGTATGAAATGTGCAAAGGCAGAAAGTGCAAATGACAGCCCTATGAATATGAATGAATAAGTACAGTGAATATGTACAATACTGGGGGTCCTGATGTAGGCAATATATACTTATATTGTATATATTATTAAAATATATACTTGCACAATGTTGCTCTCCAAACATTTTCATATAGAAATGTTATAACCAACCAGGTTATCAGGTCATGATCTGATATGAACTAACTCACCAGTGATGTCAGCACACTTTGCTGTATCGATCTGTCGCACAACCGCAAACAGCTTCTCCCCCAACCTCTCTGCGTCGTCGGGATCTGAGAAGTCACTAACGTCCGTCTCCTCTGAGCTCTGTCTGCAGGAAGGTGATGCTACATGAAGGCCAGTACATTTCAGGGAGTTTTTTGGAACAGCAGTAATCACCAACCCTGTTCCTGGAGATCTACCGTCCTATTGGTTTTCACTCCAACCCTAACAAAGCACGCCTCATTCAACAGCTTCAGATCTCATTGAGCCAATTAGTAGAATCAGGTGGGCTAAATTGGAGTTGAAGTGAAAACCTTCAGGATGGTAGATCTCCAGGAACAGGGTTGGTGACCCCTGGTCTACAGTATGTCAAAAAAATGAAGAATAATCAGACAGACCCTTTCATTGTCTGTGGTTCACACTTACTCCTCCAGTATTTTCAATGCAATATTAACCCTTTCCTCCAAAAGACCAGGGTTGGAGAGGAGTTTCTGCACCTCCAGTTTCTTTTGCTCCAGCAACATGCCTGTAGGACCAAACAGCAAGGCACATGTTTTACTGCCACACTAGTATGACCAGTGCACTTTATTGCAGTTATTTCCCCCATAATGACCGCTTTGCATCCTTACGGAGTGAGGATTTTGAATGCTACTTTTTTTTTTTTTTTTTTACTTCTGAAGTATACACTCACATAATTCAGGCCAGTAAAAGCAGGACATTATCGCTGCTATATTTCAGTTTTTCTGGTATAAGGTACACACACAGCAGAAATGACTGATTCCACCTCGGTACAGGGATCAGTGTTGACGTATCCACAGTCCGCACCTGTAATTTTCTCTGTGAGGCCAGTGTCGTAGACGTCCACGAGCTTGTACAGCTGCTCCCCCAGCGAGTCTGAGGAAGTGGATGCTCGATCCTCCCCCTGGCGCTCCACCTCACTGCTTTGAGGACGGAAAGGTTCAGAATCATAAAGCCTGAACAGCATGGGGTTAAGCCATAAAACGACATCGGGGCATCTTCTCACTCACCTGTCTTCTCTGGGTGGCTGGAGAGCACTTAAGGCTTTATTCAGAGCCTCGGTCAACATGGCCTCATCCAGCAATATCTGTGCTAGTACTGGACCAGGCAACTCCAGCAGCATCCCTGCAGTGCAACCCACACACATACTGCATGTTCTGACACAATCTTCAATTTACAAATGTGTATATTTTCACTAACAATGCTGCCCTGCAATGTAAGCAAGCTCTTAAGAGTAGTATCGGCAAAGCTATCGTTTCCGTCTGCGATTTTGAGCTTTCACTTTCCTGCCAATGTTACTCAACTTTTGAGAGATGACAAGTTCAATAAGGGTCTGGTACTTCTACACCCCTGCAGTAAGTAAGCAAGAGTGCATGTACAAAGTCGTGTGTGGCATTCAGAAAACAACGATAATTTATTATTTATAAGACATACGGAATTCTGTATCTGTGATTACCTCAACAGTAGAAATATGTCAGCGTCTTTACGAAAAAAAATTAATAAATCTGACGTCAAAACCAGTGTATTACCTGTCAGTTTCCCTGCCATTTCCGCGTGCCTAGGATAGATTAGGCCATACAACTTCTCGCCCAGCCTCTCGAGTTCCTCCTCATCCTCCATAATGAGTGGCGTATTCAACATGCATTCAAGTGTTTTCTGTGTTCGTATGCTTTTGGCATTTTCAAAACATTTCGCTAACTTAGGTAGCTAAAATAGCAAATGTAAACAAACATATCACAGCATTTGCTGCAATGTTTCCGGTCTAATTTGTCATGTAAAAATGTAAACAATGGCATTGAGATAGCAGGAATATAACTTATACAAGCTACATTTTTTTGCAACTACACCCAATATACCTAACATTAGATAGCTAACTTAACGTTCTTGGATAACAAGAGTACAAGCTATCTAACGTTAGTTAGCGAGAGTAACATTAGATCAAGTCAATGTTGATCATTGATAATATCTAAGAAAATATTATTGTGCATAACTATTGAGATATTATATTATCATCTCTTTTACAGAAAAGCTACCGTTAATGAAATGTATATTTAATTTAATTCTAGTTAATGTTACCAGTAAATCACATACTTAAAATGCTAAAAACACATCCCTTCTCCTGTTGCAGAACTGCGCATGTTGATGACGTTATATTTGTCGCAGCGAGCCTCAGTACGTCCTTTTCCGAAAAAATGTCTCTCCGAGAGAATGGATAAGTAGGGCTTTAAGACAAAAATAAGATTTGTCCGTTTACAGACATACATTTTATCCGATATGTATATGAAGATCCCCTGGAAGAAATACTATGCTATTTGTTTTAACCCTTCGGAATTGTGAATGAATTAGTATAACTACCAATAAAATGACCATAGAGTGTTTGCGAGCGCGTAGGGATATATTATTCTGTAACGCGGCTTCCTTCCTTCTCTCCCTCTTTTCTGCCGTTGAAAGGTAACGTGGTCGTTTCTGATGTTCTTGTTACAAGACTGAATTTTAATAGTTTTTAATAAAATCTGTACGTATTGAGTGTATAAACACGCGTTTACATTATAAATGATGTGTATTTCCGATTTATCATGTAAACACTTGGGAATATAAAACTTGTATTTTGCTAAAATGGTTATGTTCATTTTTGCACTGTTGCTAGTGTGGGCCTCCCGAGATGGCTTTTGAGAAAGGCCCTTCCTTAGTTAGGCTAGCAAGCGAGCCAGCCATTAACGTTAAGTTACTTATCGATCTAGATTGCTTGCCACCTAGTTAGTGTACGAATGTTGCATGAACGTTTCTGAATAAGCACTTGAATACGTCTTTAGAGATGTTTGATAGTGACGGGTGTGAGCTAGCTAGCTAGGCTAATCAGTATATACTACATATGAATGAGAAACGAGCACGTTGTCATAGTGCGTTACTTGTGTGGGACATAGCTAGCCATAATTACATTTTATTAGCTCGCTAGATTTTTAACAAGCGTATGGTCCCGTTTTAAACAAATTAGCTGAATATTGATTAAACGTACGCACTCAGAATACAACTCGTGCGGCTAAGGAGAGCCTAATGTTATTTATAGGAAGTTACGTAATTATCACCGCTGTTTTGGTAGGAACAGATTTAACTAACGTAAAGTTAATATTAACGTTTCCCGTTTCCTTACCCAGGTGTAACCATGTCGTCTCATCTGCAGTGGATGGTCATCAGGAACTGCTCCAGCTTCCTCATCAAGAGGAACGGACAGACCTACAGCACCGTAAGTTAGGTTTTAGGTTATTTTTAAACGCGCATCTGCCATAGTCTGCTCTTAATGAAATTATGTAGGTCACAAAACGCGTGAACGGGAAGACTGTTTTTGGAAGTGTATGTGGTAGCAGTCCTTTGCCTTTTTTTTTGTTGACAGGAACCCAACAACCTCAAGTCAAAGAACTCGTTCCGTTTTAACGGACTTGTGCACAGGAAGACTGTTGGTGTGGAGCCTGCTGCTGATGGGAAAGGCATTGTTGTGGTTTTGAAGAAGCGTGCAGGTAGGTCTCAGACATACTTTTGCCGCAAAGAAATGCACTGCCTCCATTAATATTACTGTCTTACAGCCTTGAGGCTGATGGGGTTTTTTTTACCCCAAGCAATTCTGCATGCCTGACGACAAAACACTTCATTTTGAAGGATCACTGAACTATTATGGAAAAATTGTTGACCCTACCTAAATATGCATATGAAGTAATATTGCAGATAAGCAGCCAGAGTTGATTATCTTGTTCTATAGCACCATCTTCTGCTGCCGGTCTTATTTGCGGTTGAGGTTGAGTAAATTTCCCGAATGTTTTCAAGGTCAACGCAAACCTGCTACCTCATTTGAGAAAATCACAATCAACAAGAACTCGCGTGCCACTCTCAGCAGCCTGCGTCACATCATCCGCAAAAACAACTACAGGAAGGATCTGCGCATGGTACGTGTCCCAGTCCCAGTCCCAGTCCCAGTCCCAGTCCCAGGACAAGCACTTTGATCTTCAGGGATTGTGTTTACAGTGGACAGGGCTGATGTGCATTCAGAGCTACTGTTAAGCTCAGATATTAGGATCAAAATGGTGGTTGGTATTAGGAGGCAACCAACCAAATAAATTGTGACCACTCAACAAGATGGTGAATGCCCTGAAGTGCAAGTCGTGAGCATTTTAAAATGTGTGTGCATGGACACACACAGTCTGTTTGTGTCCATGCTTATGTTGCTCTGCTTTGAAGTCGCACCTGTGTGCCTGTCCAGTGTATTTGCATATATTTGCACACCCTATAATGGTCGTGTGCAGTGCATCGAGAATTGTGCCAGTTCAGAACGTGTTTGAGCCGATCGGGTGTGGAGTGGAGCGGCGAGCGCAGATATCGGAGGGTTTTGATGGTGCCGTGGCGCTGAAAGGTGAGCTGTGAGGTGGGATTGTGACCGAAGCTGTCTCCCCCTACAGGCCGCTCTGCGCCGCGCTAGCGCCATCCTGAAGAGCCAGAAGCCCGTGGTGGTGAAGAAGCAGCGCTCAAGAGCAACCAAGACCGCATAAATGCTTTCTATAAGAATCATCTAATAAAGTTCTGTCAAATTGAATTATCTGACTCCTCGTTACTTTCCAAAATAATTGCATTGGCACGCCTGTCGGTATTATTTGACATAAACCTATGTAGAGTAAGTGTGCTTCTTGCTGTAGATGCACCAGCGTGAATTCAAGAAGCGCTTGGGTCAGTGTATTTGCCTACTAGCTAGTGATTGGTTGACCGATAACTGGAGAAAATTGTACAAAACATTGCCACAAAGCTTTTCCCCATAGTGCAGAAAGGTTATCCGTGACAGCTGCTGCCCAATATTGGTGCAAGCACAGCCTGAAACATTTACACAATCTTGGCAACAAGCAGCAATTCGAAAGTGCAACTTCATGGTTTGTAGCACTGAGGATAAAAGAAAAATCTTAATCTTGTTACTTAGCCGATGCTTTGATCCAAAGTGACTTAGTTGATTAGATGAAACAGGGTACCCCAGACTGCAAGTGTGCCCTAAAGATTTTACTCAAGTACTGGAGTGAACCAGCATAGTGCAGAGCAGCCTGAGAACTAAGGTAATTAGTTGGAACAAAAACCAGCGCGCATACTTGCCCTCCAGGACCGGAGTTGTGCACCCATGTCAATCAATATGGCCAGGAGGTGTTTGTTCATTAACCCCATAAGGCTTGAGGATATTGGACTATCCCCGCTTATTACCGTGAGCCCTGACATGATTATCCCCTGAGCCATATAGACCACAGACATGGTTCAGGTACATTTTGAAAGTTCAGACTAAAAACACTGCGCTATTGTAGTGCTTTCACACTCGCCACATAATGCAACAAATTGACAGCATGGATATATTAGAATGGCTTGCCTTGCTGGGTCTGTTGGTTAGAGCTGTGAGAACACTGAAGCAGGGGAAACCAGAGAAGAGGTGGGTCATGATGTGTCTACCATAGCAGCCAGCCTTAAATGTGCAAGAATAGTTAAGCTGAAGTTTCTCCGTCTGCCTATAAACGGTTTTTAGACTAGCGTCTGTTTTTGTGTAATTATCATTTTAAAGTAAAATCCCTTTGTTTTGTTCTCAAACCAGAAACCTGGATTTTAAAGCGTGACCAGTTACCACAATGGAATATAAGGTTGCCGGATGTGGGAAACTATGCTGATAACACGTGCAGCTATTGCAGCTAAGTAGGACATTCCTAATTAAAAAGGCAACAGGATATATGCAAGCAATTCTTATTGATTCCTTGTGGCATAGGTTATGTAGATGCATAACCTCATTATTTTTACCTTTCTTATTTTCAGTCGATTGGTTTCATCCACAATCATTCAAACAGTAAATCTGCGATGATCAATGAATGTATGATGGAAAATAATGACTGCTGACTGAGTACTCAATAATGGGGACATAGGGTGTTGACACTAGCCTGGGTCAGCCATGCACATTAATATGATTGATTTCTGAAAGCAGGACATTTGCATCCTACTTCATTTGACCTAAAAAATATCTGATGTATACTGGCACAGTATATTGTTAGCTGTTAACTTAGCTGTTTGTTACGTAAATTGTTAAGCATTAAGGTTTGGTTTTTTGATGTATTTGCATCTTTTTTTTAAACAATGAAACATCAGACACCGCTGACTGTGATTTGAGAGTGTGCGTCGATGGCCATGAAAGGGACCAACCGAATGGTGCTTGTGAGAGTGGCATTGACACTGTGGACAGTGTCCGCCTTGTCCAAATTAGGGCTGGCTTTTGAGCTTCAGGACACCATTCACGCTCTGATCGAGGAAAACCTACACTTACACGATCAGCTTGAGAACCTGACGCGGGCGATGCGCGACCTAAAACAGCTGCTGTGGAACCACTCCAAAGGTCAGTGAATATCCGTCTTTGTTTTTGTCTTGAAATAGAAGAGCAATTTGAATCTAAAGTGACTGATTGAAGATTTCTAAAGTAGCTGCTAGTTACTAAATGTATGTTTATGGGTTTGAATAGCTTGTCTCGCTATTCAGTTAAAATACGGTATGTTTACAACTAAGTTTATGCATTTAATCAATAGCAGCTCTTTTGAACAGAAACTGAAGGAGAACATGATCCAGATTTACAGCATCTCTGGGACGAATGGAAAGAACACGGTAATCTTTCACAGTTTTTATATAGCACTGTTTCATTTTACCGTATAGTGACTTTATTACAAACCAATGAAAATTAGATCAGAGCATGGCTAAACCTAAATGTCCAACTAGGAGGGCATTACTGTCCTGTAGAATCTGAAAGACAGCTTGTGCTCATGGAGCAGACGCACAAGCATGGTTCTAGTTATTTGACTCCACACTGACCTCAGTTATGTTAGAAGTATTTTCAGCTGGAGTTAATCCCTAATCCTTTGGGTTTGATTGGGCCAGTGATATACAGGACGGGGAAGAGGAAAAGGCCCCTTAACATTTTTTGGCCCCTTAAATCTGGCAGCTCCAGGCAAAGAGATGGTTAAGAGATGGTTAAATCATTAACCATGGTTGATTTGTCAGTTCAGCTGTGAGGAAGATGACTGATTCCATATTGCAGCAGTTGTTTCTCATGATACTGTAGGCTGGTAATCCAGTAAAATTGACGCATCTTCAAGGTGAACCACCCCTCTTGCCTGAGCCATTTTGTAAAGGAATATGTATTTTTTACATTTGAATAGATATTTGGTGGCTGTGTAGTGGATACACTCCTCTTTTAAAAAAAAAAATATTCCAGGTACTTTAAATATTGTATTATTACCTTTCTTGCAGCTGCTTCATACTGGCTAAAGTATATTACATAATCAGGGTTAAAAAGAAGTGACTGTTGTTACGCAGGTATAAGTGCAGAAACACACCTTCTGTTGGAGCATGCATTCTGTGGTCAGGATCTCCATGGAGACGCCAGGCCTCACCAGGCACAGACATTTCTCCTGCTCCCCACCTTGATCTGCCTCAGCCTTCTGCTCTTCTGATAACATGTCCAGATTAAGTACATCAGATATCCTCCAAACTGTTTTCTAAATAACTGCTGAATCAGGTCTGTATCACCATTGTTTTATATGTAATACATAATCTCACTGCTTCCTAAGAAAAACATTTTCCAAATGTTTTCATCCTAAAAAAACTTTTCATCCTTTAATGTTCCATAATTTGTTAAAATGAAGCTTCTGACATAAGAATGAGGTGATGTAATTTATCTGTGATAAATATACTTTATTAATCTGAATGTTGTATAGCATACATTGACCAGTCCACCTGTACGTATTTGGACAGTGACACATGTTTTGGCTCTGCACTCCGGCACATTGGATTTGAAATGACGCAACAGATATGAGGTTAAAGTGTAGATTGACATCTTTGATTGAAGAGTATTTAGGTCTACACTGAGTGAGTCATGTAGGAATCGCAGCCCATTCTATAAATAGTCCCCCCATTTTGGAGGATCAAAAGTAATTGGACAATTGCTCAGCTGTTCCATTTCTTAGCCGGAATCATTATTTCATTCATAAGAAAGAAAACAAGGTCTAGAGCAGAGATGGGCAAGGCGGACCGTATCTGTTTCTGGATTTCAGACTTCTGCTCTTAATGATTTAATTAGCCCAATCCAAAAGTAAAAACTGTCAGTGTCACACTGTCTTGTCTAATTGTGTCTGTTTAATTTTGGTGTAGATTGTCATTTTGTTTTTGTCTTCTGTCTGTATATTTTATCAAAAAGTATTTCTAGAACCTTGGAAAGGGTTCACCTTCCTTAAATGATAAAGGCATACAATTATTCTCTGCGTTATTTTTATTTGCCTATTATAATTTTATGGGAAATTTTAAAAATAGTTATCAGGGGTTTGAATAATTGTGCTACACCTTTGGAAAAATATATTACTTGTTCAACACAATATTGTCCACCAATTGTATTAGTATATTTTCCAATCTTTTGAATATGCAAAAGAGCTTTACCTGTATTTACAGCCTTCTTTGCTCATCCATCAGGGGTGTGCACATTTTTTGCAGATATAATATTGCTGTTTAGAGGATTTCAGTTCCATACCACCCATCCGATTACTCCTTTGTGAATGTTCATTTCAGCACGTGTTGTGTTGCAGAACAGCAATGATCTCAAACAGCAATATGGGTCATTGATTAAAGAGCTCTGAAAAAGGCTTTAGTTACCAGGACTATACCCCAAATGATGCCGATGAATACTACATTTAATAAAGCCAAATGATTTTCTGTTATTTTTGCAATGATTTATTGTACAATCAAACGTGAAAAGATGTCAATATGTCAAAACACAAATTACACAATCGTTCACGGACCATGCATGTGTATATAAAGGTTTCAACGCGTCCACACCTTACACCTTAAGATACCAATCAGCAGTTACCATACTACAGACACTTTGGTTTATATAAGCCATAGTCTTTTCCTACCCACCAATGTTCCACTTAAGTTAGGTCCCCACCCCCCAAAATATGAATATACAGAATTAAATGGATATAATTTATTGGCATTTTTTCCAACTGGTAAACATACAAAAGGTAAAAAACTAGGAAAATATCCCTGTATATAGGATGCCATCTTGTTTCTAAGAGTTCTTTATCATTTCATTACACATGCAGGCTAAGATTTATAACATTCCTCTTTGATAATAAATTAAATATTGCAAACACATTATACAGTGGAATGTATGCATATAAAGTACAACAAATTCACCAATTCATTCTCAGCAACTTCTACCGGGAGTACAGGAGTCCAACAAAAAGTAATTTTCAGGTGGATCGAAATGAGTGTTAAATTGTGAAAGAAGCTAGAATGGGTCACGAGCCACATTACAGAAACTCCATTCTAGATAGAAAGTCCATTTACTCAAGTACAAAACATACCTGTTCCCAATTTCACCACCAAACCTGAAAATCTGTCCATCTGGTGGTCAAACGTTATTGAAATCCAAAGTTGGCTAAATCCAACAACCATTTCTGATCACACCCTGTATCATCGTAGGCAGAGTGCCTCGCATGATATGATTATTGCTCTCAGCATGCAATGTTCAACCAAGAGTATGCATTAGTATACTTACAAATTGCAATTAATAAGCAAACCATGTTCTTAACGCAGAAATTAAGCTGTGTTCACTCATTTTTGCTAATAACTTTATAAGGGTCCACTTGGGTGTGATGAAATGACAGGTAATGCCAACACTGACATTGCGTCAGCTTGGTCTCCTTCTGCCTCCTCCTCCCAAACAGGAATGACATAGTCTACACTTCTGCATTTGTGTCATGAATTATTTGAAGAATTCACTTCAGACCTTAAATTTTTAAGAGTAACTGCTTTAATTAACCGTTGCTGGGGACGCCAGGCTCAGGACTGCATGGACAATGGTCTGCATTGAAATTAAACTGTTAAACCACAAGAAAGAAGCCACAGTTCCCTGGTCAGAGCCTTGATGCTGCATGAAAATGTACACAACATTGGTGGAAATTGTCACATCTTGCAGAGCCTGCCGGGTACTGGAGCCCTTGTGTTGAAATGGGCCACATCTTCAGAGTTACTGACCGTAGCCGCTTCTGTCGTTCACGCGGTTCGTGGATCCGGGTCCATGGGCATTTCATTATGCAGGGGTGTGTGTGTGGGGGGGGGGGGGTTAGCCCTACTCTGAGGAACACAAACAGAAGTACTAACACAACCACACGTCTACAGAAGGACCCCTCTCCAGTGCACACCCGCGTTCAGAAGGCCTCCGTTGGACGGGAGCGCGGGAACTGCAGGGCTAGAAGTACGAATAAACAAAGGGGGGGGGGCATTGTGCATGTATCTACCTATAGAAGTTTCTCTTTTGTCGTTTACTCCGTCTGTGCGCTAGTCGATGTCCAGGTCGCTGTCGTCCTCGCTCAGCTGCGCGATGGCGGCGTTGCGCACGGAGGTGGGCAGGGCGGCGCTCTTGTCGGGCAGCAGGCCGTACTCCTGCAGCAGGGCCTCCAGGTCCACGGCGAAGAAGTCCTCGCCCAGCTGGTCGGTGATGCGCACGAAGTTGCCGATGAGGTCGCCGCTCTTGTACACCAGCAGCGCCGGCAGGGCGTTGCCCGTGAACAGGGCGCTGGTGCCGATGACGGAGCTGCGCACGCGGCAGAACTTCACCAGCGGGTACTCCTGCGCCAGGCACAGCAGGCAGCCGCTCATGGCCTGGCAGGCCGGCACCTCGCCCTCGTAGATGTGGATCATCACCAGCGTGCCTTTGCCCTCCTGGTCCACCGCCTCCAGGAAGTCCTCGCCGCTGGAGAGCTCGAACACGCGCTCGAAGCGCTTGCCGCTGTAGAGCTGCCGCCGCATCTCGTCGATGCGCTGCCTGCGGTACTGCTCCAGGAAGTCCTCGTCGTCCTCGTCCTGCTGCAGCATGTTGTACTCCTGCAAGGTCATCTGGGGAAACGGGAGGACGCGCGAGGTCACCGAAGGCCAGTCACGCGCCACCGAGAACAACAACTATGCTGACACAGAGCGATTGATCTGACCTTATGATCAGGAGATTATCCAAGCACTTTTTTTACAGTCATAACTGTGTTCTGAATGGTTGTCAAAAGTGTATAAAATCCTTCAAAATGTAAAACAATAATTTGGATTTTAATGATTTTCTCAGGTGTTCTCAACTCTTTAGTTCATAATCCTATTCATAAATCCTGCCATATCGCTTCTGATGATATCACCCTCTCAAATGAACATATGACTGCCCCGAATTCTTTCTAAAGGCGGCCAACGGCAGCAGCCAAAAACCATTCTTGGTCCTAAACTGGTGTCTGCAGGCCATGTCCTGATCCCCGGGAAGGGTCAGTCAAAAGTCCTGCATACACAGGACTGGAGTTGCCCGTCCCTGGTGAAGGCGATTCTGAATTGCACCCACATGACCTTTGACCCTTCCCCGGAGCCCAAGCGAGCAGCCCTTCCTCACCTTCCCGTTGATCTTCTCCTGCAGCTCCTTCTGCTTCTCCTTGTCGCGCTCCTCGTCCAGGTGTGAGCGGCAGGTCATGGAGAGCTTCTTGATCAGCCGCTCCATCTCCATCTTCTGCTCCTGCTTCTGCTCCGTCTCCAGCTGCTTGTACTTCCTCCAGTCATTGATCACGCCCTTGGGCCCTGCAGGCCAACCCCATTGCATTTACATTTTAGTCATTTCATCCAAAGCAACTTACAAGCATATAGGTTCTGCAACAAGTTGAAAACATGAAATCCGTAAACAGCAGAAAGCTATTGTCACTGTAAATAGGATATTGGGGGGGGGGGTTTTCTCTCAACGTTCATACTTTTTTCATATGCTGGACTCATACAAGTGTGCCACAGCAGATTCAACAAATGCCCTTAACTTCAGAAAACTCTCATGAACGGAATCCCACCCGTTCGTAAATGAACACTTATTTATGAGAATTGCGATTTGGCATAACTGACGCCCCAAAGATGCCATATAAGGCTAGGCGTGTCCAGCTCATTCCTGAAAATGACATTGGTCTTCCAAGCTCTCCATTTCATGGGCGGTACTGTAGGTGGGTTCTGTCAGATAGATGGCTCAACTGGATCAATACGTACAAGGGACATAGTCTATCATAGAACACTGTCGGCACCCAATTAGTTAGACTACGTGTTTTGGCAAAACATAACTATATTGTTGACCGAACTCTCACATTCCTCCTACACAGTCCACTAAAATATGTTTCTGAAAACATCTGAGGTAAGAGATATGAATCAAGTTCAACTGCATTGCATATTTGATTTGTAACACTTAGTTTGAAAGTTGGATCTGAGTTTTGTGAGTGAGGTGAGCTGTGCTGGACACATTTAATTTGTATGTATGCAAATGCAGAACCGTCGAATGCTGGACTGCACCGGTCACGCACTGCAAGCCTCTCTATAGAAAATGAATGGAATGCCTTGTGTGCCAGATTTTGTGTGGAAGTACCGTGTACATGAATGGCACAATAAATTGAGGCTACAAATACAAATCTTTTTAAAAATTAAAAGATCTAAATATGTCTTATAGGCCTTCATCGAGGGAAAAAAAGGCCAACCCATCCAAAGAAATGCACTAGGTACCCTGGGTTGGGGGAGGAAAAAAATTTAGAAATAACTGAATGTGGAAATCTATACTCTCGGTTTATCAACCTGTGCACTCAATTTCAAAACCGTACTAATAGTTTTGCAATACACATGGAATGCAAAACTGGGAACACGGATTTTCATGCTTAAATATATTTTTCCCCAACCAGGGTGCCTAGGAGGACTCCACAGAGACAATTAAATAAATAAGTATGTACAAATCAATAATGAAAAGGTACAAGGAGCCTGGTCTCGAACCCGAGTTTAGCTTCCTAATTAAGTGTTCTCAAAGTGATATTCAATTTCCCAGAGGAGCTTCATTCACCCGTCTGACGCTTCCTACAGGGATACCTGAGGGAGAAACGGTCGTCCTGGAAACAGGCATACCTGTGTTTATGGCACTGCCATCCTGGCTGTACTCAACCTCTTCCAGGACCACAGGGTTGCGAATGGTCTTCTCCGCCCCTTCCTCTTCCTCTTTATCGCTGTCCTCGTCTTCGCTGCTACTGCAGTAGTACTGCAGCTTCTCCCCGAGCAGCTTGTCATCCAGCGTCGTCATGGTCACCCAGCGGAGAGAACGCCGCTGCAGTACGAGAGCATGCACATGTTCATCTGTGTGTGTGTGTGTGTGTGAAAGAGTGTGTGAGAGAGTGTGAGAGAGAGAGAGAGAGAGAGAGAGAGAGAGAGAGAGAGAGAGAGAGAGAGAGAGAGAGAGAGAGAGTGTGTGTGTGTGTGTGTGTGTGTGTGTGAGAGAGAGTGTGTGTGTGTGTGTGTGTGAGAGAGTGTGCGAGTGTGTGTGTGTGTGAGAGAGTGTGTGTTTGCGTGTGTGAGAGAGTGTGTGTATGTGTGTGAGAGAGAGTGTGTGTGTATGCATCTGCGCCTGCGCGTGTGCGGGTGTGTGTGTGTGTGTGTGTGTGTGTGTGTCTTACGGGGTTTAATAAACATCTCCAATCCCTCCCTATATTCCCCTCTGGCCTGGCCTACCAGGCAATAACAAAGTACTTTTCCATGAGCCTCAGTAAACCTTCCCATCAACATTTCGATCACCCACATTCATTCAGCAAAGTGTCTAACCCAGATTTTCATCATTCTATTTATAATTAGGTAAGGATTTGGGACAGCATTAGAATTCTAAATCTGCTTTTCTTGTCCAATAGATGTGAAAAAAGAGAAATCCAGATCATCCTTGAAACTACTGCTTTATCACGCAAAAGAACAACGATCCTGTAAACAAAGAATCCACCCATGTTTTTAAGTTTAGGCTTTAGTTGTACAAACCTATACTGTTAAAACATCGGAGTGTGATGCTTGAGCGTACAGTGAAAACCCCCGCACATGCAGACCAGTTCAGCCCTCAGAAAGAACGGCCCCGATATTCACTTTATACGACGTCAGTATTTAAGCGAAGCCTCGCTGTAATATATTCAATGTCTCACACCGGTCAGAGCAGCTCAACTCTTATGAGTCTCAAGAATCGTCATCTTGGCAAAGCAGCCGCAAAGTATACAGATTCTGTTCTCTAGAACGCTCTAGTACAAGAATAATTAGGCATGTCGATGTATCTGCAATGAAAATGTCCACTCTCCAGCGTTCAATTTAAAGACAAATATGGGACCTTCTGTATTTAGTTAACAGGAATCATAAAAACGAGTGTGATTAATCCAAGCTCTACCGCCATGTCATATGTATAGATAAAAACTCCTGCTGTTCAACACAGCACTCCGCGGATAAAGCTTATCCAGTAATGGAGCTGCATAGTGTCCTTTTTGTATTCCTAAATCCAAGGGAGCCTACACTAAGCTACAGGGTCCGGAGTTTTGCATTCAACTCCGCAATAATCCATCAAAAATACTGCACAGATGGAGGGGGATGGTGATCGTTCCAGGGCAAGTCCTCCAAGCTGTACAATCACAATTACTTCACGATTTTACAAATGAGCAACACAAAGTCCTTTACTGAAAGAAAGGTTGTGTCTAATGGTAACCCACTTCAAGAAACAAGGCTGAGGGTGACGGGTGCATTACAGAAAACACAAATTACTTTTTCACGGTGGTCGCCTCGATAATGCACCGCAGCTGCATTTTATCATTACTGCTTATTGTGTCATCACTGATAAACCGTTTGTTTGTGAACCATTGTATTCCCCCTTTTAATTTCTGCAATGAACGTTCCTCATATTAGTATGAAAACCAAGCAAACGACGATATAGGATCCCTTGACACTGCTAGTAGCTAAATCCAATTAGTCTCGTCTACACGTTAATTTTCTCAAACTAGGCCGCCCTGTTATCGAGCAAAGAAGGGGTTGACATTAGCTAGCTAGCTAGCTAGCTAATGTCTTGTAAAGAGCAACCAGAAATCGACAAGAGGCGACCACAATGCCGATTGCTGTTCGGGCGTTGTTTAACATTATTTGGTGGTCAGGCTATGATAGCCTGGTTGTCGTGAGACAGCCGGAGCTGCAGCGGCACTAGGAGTAAGCACTAGTTAGCTTGCTAGCTTAACGTTAGCACAACCTTATTAATATGTTCGCCTAGCGTAGCTACCTCTTGTGACTTGCCGTTACCTAACATAGTCTACCTGGTCGTCGAGATTTGAATAGCGCTGAAACAACGCATTTTAAGTTCTCATGAGTCACCAATGTAGTTGTCTAGCTAGCTACATTACTGCGATTTAGCCCTCCATTGCTAGTCAGCTAGCTAGAATAGTTACCAAATAGCTACCAAAATAGCAAATATATCGACTAAACGCCGTACCGCGGTCAGAAAACTCTGTTTCTGTGTTAAGATTAATAAAGTCTTACCACACAACGTCACTTGTTTTCGGTCTGAGGAAAAACAAAATACACAGGCAATTTTCATCTACAGAGGAATACGGCTAGCTGAAGTTCCTGTACACAAATACGCTTATTAATTATAGGTTCTCGTTCGAGATTGACCAATTGCAATTCAAATAGCAATGACGGATTATAAATAACCAATCATTGAAGGCTACAACGGGAGGAAGTCTATGCTTTCCCCTCCCATACGCGGATAAAGCTGACGCCTGTCACGTGATCTAGTGGGGGGAAAGCCGAAGATGACTAATACTAATAATAATAATAATAATAATAATAATAATAATAATAATAATAATACTTTCTTACATTTATATAGTGCTTTTCTCAAAACTCAAAGCACTTTTTACAGTTGCATCATTGCATTGAGTCATTGAGGTTTATTTACCAGAGGGAAGATCACCCTCTACTGGACCACCAACACCATTGGAAAATCTTTAATTGAATCTACAACAACAAGCATTTGTTCAATGACAAAATGTAATTCTAACGGGGAACATTCAGCATGCCTGGCCTTTATGTTGGAGTGTTCAGTATGCTTGCTAATGTCATTTGTCTTCTTGGTCCTATTTGTTTTAATTTAGTTTAATAAAATAACAGGAGGCACACACACACACACACACACACACACACACACCTTCCTTTTTTGCACAGTGCTCTTTGAGCTTTTTCTTCTTTTTCTTGCATCTACTTTCATGACAAAGTGTGAGACTACTGGCAGCCAAGCACACTACAATAACTGCACTGCTAGTTTAGCATTGGTCTGCTGTCCTGCCTCTCATTACATAAATAATAATAAGTCAAAGTATTCTTTCCTTTTTATTGATTGTTCTTGCTGTGCATCATACATGTCTATGATAAGTGAAAATGAAAAAGAGAAATTTGTCTCCATCTGGACAATCTCATGGTGGATTGGCAACCTGTCCAGGGTGTATTCCTGCCTCTCAACCACAGTGTGCTGGGATACGCTCACCACCAATAGAGAATCTGCATTCAAAATAGAATTTAGTCTAGGACTAGGCTCAATAGGTGTCTGCAAAACTACCCCAATAAGTCTTGACTAAGATCACCAACTGTGAAGCATGTACTTCTGATTTCAACCATTCGAAGGGAGAAGTGAAATTTTATAATGCCGTTATTCTCTCCTCAGAAAAAAAAAAAGAAAAAAAAAATAAGAAGAAAATTTTTTTAAAATTTTTTAAAAATTAATTAATTAATTAATTTAAAAAAATAAAAAAATAAAAAAATAAAAAAATAAATAAGGCGGCACGGATGGTGCAGAGGGTAGCACTGCCACCTCACAGCAAGGAGGTCCTGGGTTTGAATCCCTGTCGGCCGGGGCCTCTCTGTGTGGAGTTTGCATGTTCTCCCCGTGTCTGTGTGGATTTCCTCCCACAGTCCAAAGACATGCAGGTTAGGTTGATTGGACAGTCTAAATTGCCCGTAGGTATGAGTGTGTGAGTGAATGGTGTGTGTGCCCTGCGATGCACTGGCAACCTGTCCAGGGTGTATTCCTGCCTTTTGCCCAATGTATGCTGGGATAGGCTACAGCTACCCTGTTCAGGATGAGCGGGTTCAGATAATGGATGGATGGATGGATGGATAAATAAATAAATAATAATAATAATAATACTTTCTTATATTTATATAGTGCTTTTCTCAAAACTCAAAGCACTTTTTACAGTTGCATCATTGCATTGAGTCATTGAGGTTTATTTACCAGAGGGAAGATCACCCTCTACTGGACCACCAACACCATTGGAAAATCTTTAATTGAATCTACAACAACAAGCATTTGTTCAATGACAAAATGTAATTCTAACGGGGAACATTCAGCATGCCTGGCCTTTATGTTGGAGTGTTCAGTATGCTTGCTAATGTCATTTGTCTTCTTGGTCCTATTTGTTTTAATTTAGTTTAATAAAATAACAGGAGGCACACACACACACACACACACACACACACACACACACACACACACACACCTTCCTTTTTTGCACAGTGCTCTTTGAGCTTTTTCTTCTTTTTCTTGCATCTACTTTCATGACAAAGTGTGAGACTACTGGCAGCCAAGCACACTACAATAACTGCACTGCTAGTTTAGCATTGGTCTGCTGTCCTGCCTCTCATTACCAACCAAGTCAAAGTATTCTTTCCTTTTTATTGATTGTTCTTGCTGTGCATCATACATGTCTATGATAAGTGAAAATGAAAAAGAGAAATTTGTCTCCATCTGGACAATCTCATGGTGGATTGGCAACCTGTCCAGGGTGTATTCCTGCCTCTCAAGCACAGTGTGCTGGGATACGCTCACCACCAATAGAGAATCTGCATTCAAAATAGAATTTAGTCTAGGACTAGGCTCAATAGGTGTCTGCAAAACTACCCCAATAAGTCTTGACTAAGGTCACCAACTGTGAAGCATGTACTTCTGATCTACTTTCATGTCAAAGCTTCATGGACTGTGAGGTCAGTGTGGTTATCATTTTGGATACATTTAATAAAGTAAAATGGTACTAGTTTTTCTTTTTGCTTCTTTATTTTTTTAATTTTATAATACCGTTATTCTCTCCTCAGAAAATAGATTAATTAATTAATTAATTAATAATAATAATAATAATAATAATAATAATAATAATAAAAAATAATACTACTAATAATAATTACTTATACTTATATATTTGTATTATTATAATCCAGTCAGCTAATTAGATTGATGACTAAAATCAATCTCTGGTTAGCCTGTAACCAACTGTGAAACATGTACTTCTGCATTCTACCACTAGAAGGCAGAAGTGAAATATAAAACCGTTTTTCTATCATATCCGAGGCTGTTCTGCGGAACATCAAGCAGTGAGAATTAGGTGGAGTGCAAATTCTGCTGCCTCAGTGGATCTTCTTTAGACCTTAAGGAGACTTTTATGTTGTTGAAGAAAGGGGCATTTTTCCTATTTTTAATTTAACAAACTGAATATTTGTGTACACAAATCTGTATATTATTAAAACACAAACTGGCTTTTTCAAGACAAATACTAATGCCATACTTTTATATTGCCCCTTTTATATGAGGTCATAGTCAAGCAGTAACGGCAGCACATTCCAGTTCAAAATGCGAAACAGCTGTGCAGTGATTCCTGCACTACGAATGTCTACGTGTAGGCATAGGTGGTGCTATGAATTTACCAATCTGTTCATCAGAAATAGGATGCAGAGAGAAAAAGCACCCACACACAAGATAGTGCTTGGACCTTTATCAGCTGTAATGATCTGATGACTCAAGTCTGGATAACAGTGCTTTGAGAGCTTTTTTAGGGCAACGTGGAACTGGTGATTAACATGACAATCTGCACGATGATTAACATCTTAACTTCAGTGTGCAAGATTACTGGTGTGCGTGTTGCAGAAAATGGTCGGAATACAAGGGATAACCTCAGTATGAATACTGACTTGGCACAAAGATGTGTAAAAAATTATAATAAAAAGTAGTCTTGCTTTCAAATGTGAAGAAATATGTCATGCTTAACATTGTACCATTTAGTGGTCAGGTTCTCTTCTGTTCACTTAGATATTATTGTGAAAGGCTTTTGACCAAAAACAATTTGGCCAAATATTTACTACTGTATATATGACCTCACCTAACTTTTCAGCAGTGGCAGAAAGGCCTTACTCTGCTCTCCTCTCACAGGAGAGCTTCTTTAGCTGTGCTAGTACTCTGTAGAACCACCTCTGCAGAACCAGACTGGTAATGAGGGTTTTGTGCTAGTACTCTGTAGAACCACCTATGCAGAACTGGACTGGTAATGAGGGTTTTGTGCTAGTACTCTGTAGAACCACCTCTGCAGAACCAGACTGGTAATGAGGGTTTTGTGCTAGTACTCTGTAGAACCACCTCTGCAGAACCAGACTGGTAATGAGGGTTTTGTGCTAGTACTCTGTAGAACCACCTCTGCAGAACCAGACTGGTAATGAGGGTTTTGTGCTAGTACTCTGTAGAACCACCTCTGCAGAACCAGGCTGGTAATGAGGGTTTTGTGCTAGTACTCTGTAGAACCACCTCTGCAGAACTGGACTGGTAATGAGGGTTTTGTGCTAGTACTCTGTAGAACCACCTCTGCAGAACCAGACTGGTAATGAGGGTTTTGAGAAGATACATTTCACTATGGTATCTCTGGCCAAAAACAGTCCTTTTACCTGTGAAAAACAAACTATTATCTTCTTATAGAAAACCACAGTAAACTTACATTGATAATGCTTGACTTACAATACTGTTCTATCCATGAGGAGAGAGACGGGCAGTGCACTTTCATTACATTACATTACAGTCATTTAGCAGCTCTTATCCAGAGCAACGTACAATAAAGTTCAAATCAGAACCAGGGACAAGTGCGTTGAAGACCCTAGAGGAAAGTACAGTTCCAAGTCCTAGAGTGATCACATAGCTAAAACTTGAACCCTTGAAGAGTACATCAACTTTCCAAGTAGCATACCACGGTTAGCAGCTAGAATACCCTGAGTACTAAAATAATTATACAGGGGGAAGGTGCAGCCTGCACAGTTTTTTCCCCTTTGCATCTGACTGATAACCAACATCACCAGGGAAACTCCCATTTAGAGGCTGGTATCCTGCATCCTGGTATCCTGGGTGTTGAAGATTTTGCACTACTTCCTTCTTCCTAGATAACATTACATATTTAAAGTGTTAAATATGACATTAAAAACGGTTGCCTGTACAGCCCTCACTCACCCTCGTAAAGGCAAAACTAACTGACCCAAGGCTTCCTGCAATCCTCCAGACACATTCCCTCTCACCTCCTGCATCTGTGAGGTCCATTGTATGTTCATAGATCAATACATTTGATATAATATGTTATGCTGTTTCAACAGGAAAATGACAACACTCTAACATGTTTGGCTGACCTGAAAATGCTTTCCAAAATGAGGTCAATTCAAAACTTAATCTTGATCACAAGATAGGAGTCGTGATAAGGGTTGGGTAATCATAAGTGCCCTTACTGACTCACACATGCAGTAAGCGGAAACCCCCTCCCCACTACAAACTCTGATTATGGACTAGTTTTCATGTAAACTGTCTGCATCTATGAGCAGATGAGATCAGTTTTACTCTCTGCAAGCAACCGCGGCAGCTGCAGGGAGGGTAGATAAAAAGCTGAAACGCACATTTTATAGATTAAAAAAGATAAAAATCTGCCTTGTAACAGGAAGCTTAAAAAAAGATCCTCTAAATTTGCATTACAGATAAAAATACTCTCAAAACAGCAGTATTAGACAAATAGACAAATCTAGCCCCTCCAACCTCTAACAACAGAAAGGACAACTTTTCACAATCTGAAACCTGCTGACCTTACCACACTAGCTGAGGCAATCTTCCATCCCCATTTCAATAGTTATCCCACATCATGTGAACTATCTGTAATTTATACTGCATTAATCATGTTGTTAATTTCTTAAATTCTGTTCTCTACTTTCGACAAAAAAATGCTGCCCCTCAAAGTACAGTGCTAATTTGCAAGCTATGAATATACAATCACTCACTTCAAATGCCTGGACTCCACGCTTATGTAATGTATGAGATACACATGTGATCTAAGGTCACAGACACCCTTAACCCTGGTTCATAAACATTTTGAGTCTGGATATGAGGATCTGCCAAATTGCAGTCATGTAATGTAATGATCATTTAGAGACATTCAATACCCTCCCAGTTCCTCACACAACGCTGCCGCAGAAATCCCAGTTCTTCTTTTTTACCTTCAAGCATTGCTCACAGTTAAGAGGAAAATGTAGTCTATCATCTAATTTTGCATATAAATAAAATACATACAAAAAACCTTGTTCCATCACTTCTATCACAAAATTGACCCTTATATATTCTATATTATATATATAATTTCTTGCTAGGTATATTCAATGTCTTAGTCCATTAACCCTCGTGTTGCCTTAAGTGTAAAAAATGACCCGACACTGTGCTTAACAGCAGAGAAAACCCCTAAATGGTATTTTTCCAACTTGAAATTTGATGACAAAGTTTGTGATGAGTGGCATGTTGTTTCTTCATGCAAGACTTGGGGTTTAAAATTCAACTGAGCTGCATTATTTTAAGGGTTTAGTGAAGGCGGGTAATTTTTGACTCTTAGGACAAAGGGAGTATACAGAATGTTAAGACTACACAAGGGTTAAGCACAGCTGGCTCCTCAGCGCGATGTGAGGAAGGGGAAATGGAAAAGGTAACGTAAGCGAAGCTGTGAGTGGAGTCGCTCAATGTCGTTATATGCCTCAACTTGTGCAAAAAGCAAACTGCCCAAAACATCTACAGCGTGTGTTCCTTCTGGGTCAAAGCAGTCATGGGAAGAAAGGCCTATTGTTTGTGTTCAACTTCATCCGTGAAATTCTTTTCCATTACATTCCATGGAAAAATACTCAAAATAGGCAGTACATCAAAAAATCTCACTATTACTATGTTGCTTATTCCTCCTTCCATCCTTAGAACATCTGTCCAGTGCTCCCTTTTGTGTTGTACAGCACTTAATTTGATCTGTCTTCACCTAATTTCCATTATTATTATTATTATTATTATTATTATTATTATTATTATTATTATATTTCAGTGGTTCCAAAACTGAGGGGTTAGACCCACTCCTAGCTCTTGACCCTCCAGACGCATTCACACTAATCAAACTAAGAACTGAGTTTGTATACGTAAAACATGTATTCCAATTTTTATTTAAATATATTTTCATCCCCAATTTTCGTGGGTTGGGGAATAAGTTTTGCATACCTGGCTTAGATAACAGGTGCTGGAAGAAAAATAAATGCAGAACAATCCTTTGTCAGCTCTGGTAAAATCAATGAAACAAGCAATTCATTTTTTTTGCCATCTCAGACATCGGATGCATACATTACATTACAATTATAAATTAGACCGCAACAGGTCTGTGGGTTATTTCATTCACCATCGTTGGTTACAACATTAAAGTTTGTTTATACAGTGTGAGGGAGTCCAACTTATCTTTTCATATTGTGTGGGTTAAAAGATATAGGATTGTTTTCGTATTTTAGACATAATGCATTTTGTATTGTTTTTATATAGGCATTCTTTTTCTATTGCTCTTTCGTAGCTGCTACACTTCAGTGAAGTACGAATATGATGCAATACCTGGCATCTGACTGCTCTGGAGTATTATCCGCACTGATCCTGGAACAGGAAGGACTCCGAGTTCCTTGCCTGAACTTGCACTTCACACTTCAGGCGTGGCACTCATTCATCATTTTGACAAGGTCCCAAAAAACGCACGGGAGTGATTTTGAAGCCCGATAACCGGGAGCACCTGGAACGGCGACTGATGTTGCTTGCATTCACACTACGCAAATACAATCGGGCGGCTCCACAAAATCAATTACGTTATCCTATTCTGTTCTGGAGTATTACCCACACCGATCATGGAGCAGTAACGCTCTAATCCTTCCTGTCTGAGGTAAACTGAGACCCCCTCAGAGGAAGGCTGGGTCCTCTCACTGACAGGGGGTAGAGCTGGGCCGATGTGAAGTGTGGACAATGCCAGGATGACCTCCCTTTCTCACTACAAAATAAGTAAGGAAGAACCCTGCCCGTGACCCTTATCTCCTGCTGGGGCCTCTCCTCCCCTGCTATTGTCTTCCCCGGGGGTGCCAAGACAGGTGAAGACACGCAGGATAACCGAGAACAGCCGTCACCTTCAGAGCGATCCAAAGCCCACAGTTCAATGGGGACATTGTGTGAGTGCGAGGGAGAGGACACAGGAACACGCATACACGTTACTTAAGTGCGCACTCCAAGAGTGTGCATTCAAACATGATCTTGTACTGTCCCTCCACAATTCTATTTGACCAAATCAACATTACTGCACTTCACTTTCTGAATTCCATCCGTATACAAGATGTACTGTAGCTACTGAATACAGCCTTCCTTGGTTCATTGTTAAATTAAGAAAAGGCTAATTCAAGGTTAGGTTAATTATTTAAACTGGCCAAACTTCAACCAGGTATTATAAGTCTGTTTGGTGAGGCGTATGACTGTGTTTTTGTTCAGCATGGTGCCAAAACCCTTCTGCAGAAACCATCTGATAAGATCCGCTAATGGGTTTTAGTGAAGTGCCCTATCAGGTTCTGCATGTTCCTTGAGGTAGCATGGCATGCTGGCAAAGATTTTACAGCTGAATACATTCTTACACTCTCTCATTGCCTAAGCGCAAGGGCTATCAGATTATACAACAGGACTTCCTGTGATACCACATTCACGCCATCATCCAGTGCAAGGAACCTCGGCGTGGTGATGGACAGCAGACTGTCCCTCTCCGAGAACATTGCGGCGGTGACCCGGTTGCAGGTTCTTCCTATACAACATACGGAGAATCCGCCCCTTTCTCACCCCCTACTCGACCCAGGTCCTGGTCCAAGCGATGGTTCTATCCTGCCTGGACTACTGCAATTCCCTCTTGGCTGGCCTCCCAGCGTCCACCATCAGACCCCTCCAGCTTATCCAGAATGCAGCAGCTCGTCTGGTCTTCAACCTTCCCAAATACTCACGTCACGCCCCTGCTGACTTCCCTCTGCTGGCTGCCTGTCATGGCTCGCATCAAATTCAAAACATTGGTGCTAGCCTTCCAAGCAGTTAAGGGGTCTTCCCCAGCTTACCTACAAAAAATCATCAGACCCTACACCCCTGCCAGACCTCTTCGTTCAGCCTCCACAGGCCGCTTGGCACCTCCCCCTCTCCGAGCCTCCACCTCACGCTCACGACTACACTCTGTTCTGGCTCCACGGTGGTGGAACAAACTCCCTGTTGAGGTCAGAACTGTAGAATCTCTTCCCACTTCAAGCGCAAACTGAAGACGCACCTCTTTAAGCAGCACCTCTCCCCGTCCCTCCCTACCTCCCTGTGAACCTTAATTGTTGTCTTTCTGTGATTAACTTTTTTGTGTATCAGTATTTTTAGTTTGGCTAGATAAGCAGTGTTTGGCTAGTTAAGGGGTTTGGTCATACTTTTGCGTTTTGTTTGTTTGTTTGTTTAAAAAATATATATATCTTTGGTGTGCAGGTAGCAGTTGAAATTGTACTTCCCTCTATGGTCCTTCAGCGCACTTATCCCTGGTTATGGGTCTGCACTTTGTTGTACGTCGCTCTGGATAAGAGCGTCTGCCAAATGCCATTAATGTAACAAGCTTTCAGGTGCACAATTCTTAAGAATAAACAAACACTATATATAGTATAATATATAGTATAAAACAGCAGTGCAAGTTAAACACAGCCTATTCATGCAGTGTCATGAAACTGCAGAAGGGGATACAAATGGAAAGAACAAGATGATAAGATGAACAGGAGAAAGTTTATTAAATCCTTAACCATTCAACTTATATTATGCAATAGAATCGTTCATTTCATCCAACATTTAAGCCAAAATGCATTTCATAAATAGTGTATTTGGCCACAAGGTGGAAGTCTTGGGCCAAAACTGAACTACATACATATACATGGTCAATGTTTTCCCCCTGAAATAGAAATTGATGTTAATTCATTACAACTTTCTCTGCTCAAATGGAAATTGACATACTGTGTCTATAAAATACTAAAAATATTAAATTACTTAAACTTCAAACTTGAATTTTATGAATCCATAAGTGAATGGCAAAGAACAAATGTACCGTCATGACGAGATTCATTTAAAAAAACTGTCAAATTAATACATAACTAAAAATGTGGACATTTTCATATGTAAAACAATACTTAATTTTGACTGTATTATGAACAAAAAAAAATGGCAGTAATCCACTGGATGCAGATACATTTTCCTCATTTTAATAGGATTATTTATTTTATTTAAAAGCTCTATAACACCGCCATTTTGGATTGCCGATAATTAGTAAGCATTTCTGTCATGATTTATGCGTGAATAGACATTCAAAGTTTTACCACTTTATGGCAAACCATTTAGAATTAACACTTTTGCAATACGCCACACCCATCAAATTGAATTGGCTTATTGCTGCCAATTTCTGGATTAATTAATATTATGCAAGGAGATACATTTCTCACTTCCAACCGTTAATTGTAGCACCACCAAGGAGCTAATCGAGCCCGACATTGCTCAATCGCTGTTTGCTGCACAGCCCTCGAACTAAAGCTCAGAGGAAGGTGTTCTTCTATGCTTCTGCTCATCAAAATCAGCAGGGGGAACCTTGAACGCAACGTACGGACAACTCTTTGTGTTGAGGCAGACCAGCTTCTCCAGTGTGGCGGATTTGACGATGTTGAACCCCGTTTGGCCGCCGAACGTGCTGGGCTTCCAGTAGTGCGGCGCACAGATAACGTTTCCCATGAGTCCTTTCAGGGAGAACGGTGCGCCCATCTCAACCATGCTCTGCCCAAATATGGCACCAGGCCTCGTCTTCTCCAGCAGCAGGCCAGGGTAGAACTCCAGGGCATCAATGTGGCCATACATCTCCTCCAGAGTCTTGACCATTTCCTCATCATCTGTGGAACCATCAGAGACAATCTCCAGAACTGATCACACTGCATCTACAGGCCCATTAGCTTCATCTACAAGCACATACAGTGGAGACCAAGAGTCTGAGACCACTAGTGAAAATGCTTCTATTTTTATTATTATTTTTTTTTTAATACAAACTTTTTCATTACTAATTATATTATCATCATAACAATTTGAGGTAAAAGTTGAATCTGTTAAAAAATGAAATCTTAGTATTTGGTCTGTCCACCTTTTGCTTTAATGGCATTATTTGACAATGTTCCAAAGAGCATCTTGTGATGTTACTGAATTCTTGGCTTTTGTCAGTCTTCAAGTGGCCTCAGACTTTTGAACCCCACTGTACATAACTGCTGAAATAAACATCTCTGGATAAGAATTAAAATAATTGACGACACCACAAAGCTACACATTTGATTAACTGTTACACTCATATCATATCATATCAGTTGTATTGTGCAGCATGTTCTAACATCAACAAAGAAGCTCTGCACCTTTTGTGTGGTGGGTTTGTGATGTGGGTTTTTAGATAGACTCATTTCTGTGGCTTCATGCCCAAACAGGGAAGAGTCCAGGGGAACGAGCCAGAATACAAATTCCTGATGGTTATGCAAGCTCCGGTCTCGGTGTGGTGAAAAAGAGATTAATCCAGACTGGACATCCACACATCTGGCATATTCTCAGCCAAGAAGCTTGGGCCTCGAAGATTCAATCAGATGATTAATCCGACCCCACAAAACTAAGCTAGGTTGTGTGTCAGTGTACTGTAAACGTAGAAGTGGACTATGCCTCCATGAATAATGTTCTGGATGAGTGGACTCCATTGAGCTCGTACTGTAACTTTACCTATTGGCAGTACCTAGAATCAAGGATCTTGGATATCTGCACTTACCTGAGAACTCTTTGAAGGATGTGTACGGTCTCAGGTGGAACCTCCTCCTGTATTGGTTGAAGGGGCGCAAACGAGCGTGTCTGGACTCCTTAATGGTGTTCACCGCCACTTTCCCCACAGCTGCATTCATGTTATAACCGCCCCCTATCTGTCAGGCACAGAATTACATCCATGTCACACAAGACAAATAGTCCACAAGACCAATAAATAATGCACAATAAGCACAGTGTAATACAGACAACAGCCACTAAAAAGACAAAAAGTATCTTGGGGAAAAAAAAGAATATATATATACAAAGTTAACTGAACAAAAACTGTCAAAACAAGCTCCTGAGTTCCTCATACACATTGTTATTAGTGAGGCCATCATAATGAAAAATAATGGACTAAATTAATTAAAATTATAATTAGACACTGGTGTTCAAAATCGTACAATTTCTCACTCAATTTTGAAACAGTAGCTTACCATCCATGCACCCAACCAAAAATCACTAATTCCCTTTTCTTGGTTGGTCTTGTGAAACATACAGATGGCCAGTTTGGATTTGTCACAAAGAGGTATTCACAAATATTTTTGTTATGTTTCAAACCAATGCAGCCACACTATCAATTAAACAAGGAATTCAAACATCTGGTTTATTTCCTCAGCGTGACAAATTTACATGAACTTAGAAACAAACAAGATAATGCTCTCAGTAGAGAGATACTGGCATGATGCGGTTTTACATCTGTGGCTTAGGCTTAATATCACCTCCCACTACAGGGAGGGAGCGGATACAGATATATACTGCTGTGTTCAGTGGCAGCTGTCAAAAAAAAATCAAAGTTTGGCAATTAACAAACACACCAATTCAGTGATTCTGCCAGCCGGAGTGTGTGGAGTTACAGGGACAGAGTGTGTGGAGGTACAGGGACAGAGTGTAGAGTTACAGGGACAGAGTGTGTGGAGTTACAGGGACAGAGTATGTGGAGTTACAGGGACAGACTGTGTGGAGTTACAGGGACAGAGTGTGTGGAGTTACAGGGACAGAGTGTGTGGAGTTACAGGGACAGAGTGTGTGGAGTTACAGGGACAGGGTGTGTGGAGTTACAGGGACAGACTGTGTGGAGTTACAGGGACAGAGTGTGTGGAGTTACAGGGACAGAGTGTGTGGAGTTACAGGGACAGAGTGTGTGGAGTTACAGGGACAGGGTATGTGGAGTTACAGGGACAGAGTGTGTGGAGTTACAGGGACAGAGTGTGTGGAGTTACAGGGACAGAGTGTGTGGAGTTACAGGGACAGACTGTGTGTGGAGTTACAGGGACAGAGTGTGTGGAGTTACAGGGACAGAGTGTGTGGAGTTACAGGGACAGGGTGTGTGGAGTTACAGGGACAGAGTGTGTGGAGTTACAGGGACAGAGTGTGTGGAGTTACAGGGACAGAGTGTGTGGAGTTACAGGGACAGAGTGTGTGGAGTTACAGGGACAGACTGTGTGGAGTTACAGGGACAGACTGTGTGGAGTTACAGGGACAGAGTGTGTGGAGTTACAGGGACAGGGTGTGAAAGGTCATTTAAAGGTAAAGAATTTGGATCTTTCAATGTAGTGCCACTTAGTGGCTGATTGGGGTTACACTGAATGAACAGCTCTGAATGGCTCTACCTGACCATATTACCAAAGCTCCTAATACTAAATAAGATGTCTGCCTGATAACAATATTATGTTACTTTGCAATCACACTAATGACTGTATCAAGGTCTTAGTGCTGGAGGACAGAACTACACGTTAAAAAAGAAGTAAAAAAAACACACAGCCACGGTAATGACCAATACACATATGCAAATGTAGCAGATCCAGAGTAATTATTTTTAAACTAATAAAGATTCCGCTTCCCAGACTAATCTGAACGCTGATATAGCGATAAGATACAAAAGTAAATCGTAGCCACCCAGCCCTGCCTTACCTGACCAGCATGCTGCCGTGTAAATCCATGTATAAGCTTGTCCAAACCGTAGTGGAGCAGGACCGAGGTGTTGAACATGAAGTTGGTGTAGTTGATCTCATCGCCGTCAATCAAAAAGCTGTCGGGCATCAGTGGGTGCCAGTGGTAGAGTTGGGCGAACTCCATGGCGATTCGGTTTCCGTACTGGAAGGTGCTGCCATGCATGAGAGTGGGGTCGAACTTCAGCTTGAAGTTATATCCGCTCAGGTGCTGGACGTAGTCCTCAATAACGATCCGGATGACCTCGCCTCAAGCAGAGCACAGCCGAGAAAGGCGTTATCAATCCACAATCTGTCACATTCCAGTTTTCACTCATTAGATTATTCACATTTTTATACACGACCCATGGATTTTAACCAATTTTATATTCCGCAAAATATACAAAGAAATGATCAATTTATTAAAATGTTATAAAGGTGATGGAATGACTGGGTCCTGTAATACCCATATTACTGTGCTGGATTGTACTGTACAATGACGACTGTGCAGTCCTGTAATACCCATATTACTGTGCTGGATTGTACTGTGCAATATGTATTTAGATATCTGTTTGAAAATAGTTAGCTAAATGGAAAATTAAGTTGGGCATTAAGTTGAAAGTATAAAAATAAATGTTCAATTTTCTAATAGAAGTTTAGAGGGTAGTATCTGGGACATAGTCTGCAGGAGTATAGGTGATAATTTGGACACAGCGACAGATCAGGGTGAAACCTTGCCGATGCAGGATTTGGTGAGTGAAATTCCACAGTGTCCATTTGCCTTCAGTAATGGTCCCCCCCCCCCACCTCCTTCAATCTTCGTTTTTATAAAAAAATTCGTTTCAAACTTTTTCAAGTTTTTCCTCCAAATTTGGTTGCCAATTGTACCCTGTTTATTCCGATCGCTCATGCATGTTGAGGAAACACCGCTACAACCCTGTCCCCCCTGTCCCCCCTGGAAGGAGCCTTCTTCAAGCTCCTGCCTGCGTGGGGGCGCTCACCGATGATGATCAGGCGAGTGGTCTGAAAGAGCCGCTCGTCGTCCCAGGTGGGGTGCTCCGCCTTCAGGACGTCACAGACGCGGTTGTGCTCCCGCAGCCACAGGGTGGCGTACATGGTGAGGCCTGGCAGCAGCCCGAACCGGTCCTCGCCTATCGCCAGACGCTGCTCTTCTGGGGTGCCCGGGGGATAGATCATGGACACATCTGCGTCGGCTACTGTCGGAGGGTAAGCCTCTCCGTCGATCACCTGCGAGGGCACAAAATGGTCGTCACACCCCGCATAAACATCTAGGTCGCCCTTTACAATAAGGCTCACAAACTGGCATTAACTAATATAGTTGTTAACATGAATTAATGAAGGACAAATACATGAATTAAGAATGCAATTAACTTTTCATTCGTTAATGCATTTGTTAACAACTAACGTATTTGTTACATGATGTACATATACATTAGCAAACCATAGGATGAACTTATAATTAATTAACCATTTACAAACACTTTTTCATTCCATTATGAATGTTGGCAATAACTAATGTAGTTGTGAATGAATTAATGATATACAAATACATTAACAGCTGTACAGAACAAATGTATGTGTAGGCCTAAGTAAATGTTCTAGTTGTGTTACTTTAAGTACAGTATAGACTACAACCACTTGCTTAATAAGTAGGAAACAAGAGGTTATAGGCCGACCATGTATAGAGGAGAATGTCATTAAATGATAGGCCTATATTTTATCCTCCGTCAAAAAGATTTGGGGCTAGTCAAAAAACATTCCCGGGGACAGTTCCGGAAGCCCGATGCTGGTGACTCCAATGAACGATCAGAGAAATGTCTATCCTTTTCATCATTGCACGATACCATCATTTGGAAGTTACCAACTCAAATGTACGGCTGTCTTTTCAGCAATTTTGACGTGGTTTTACCTGGTACTTAAGCTTTCCATCTCTGAGAAGCCTGAGGTTTAACTGCCGTTCCAGACTATATCCATAAATATGTGCAGCATCAACCTGAGGATGTGACAAACAGACAGACTGAGGCGCAATGCAAATTCAAAATCTGTATCCGTATGCATCTGTTGGATTGCATTGCTTTTCTTGAAACATTTAGATACACTAAGTGAGAAATTATAGTCCCGTGATCTGGAGAATTTCCTGTCAAATCAACCCTGCGATATTGTGAAAACAATTTGGAGACGACAAGGTTATTAAATGCACACTATTGTGAGAATCTAATTTGTTTCAGGGCTTACCATGTTCCCGTCAGTCAAGATTCACACATTGATGACATATTGATTGAGACAGTCATAAACGACACAGGGTATTTCAATAATTAGCAAGATGTGTAACTGCGACAGCGACGTTTTCAACAGTGTCTGCTTTGGCGGACGCAGACTCACGCCATGTCCCAGAGCCAAGGTGAAGCCTGGTCCGAGCTTGTGGTCAGTTTTGAAAAACTGGTGCGTGAAATGTTGGGCAAAGAAGGCAAACATCAGGTTGGATCCCTGAGGCTCTGGGCGGAACCTCCTCCTCAGCACAAGCTTATTCACCAGCTCGTCTGCATCTGGAAGCTCAGGCTTTCCTGCAAAGGACGGTAAATGGTTGGAATTTATATAGTGCTGAACAGTTGACCAATGGCAATTGGCTGCCACGCAAGGCACCAAACCAGCTCGTCAGGAGCATTTGGGGGTTAGGTGTCTTGCTCAGGGACACTTCGACATACCCAGGGTGAGATCAAACCGGCAACCCTTCGACTGCCAGACGACTGCGCTTACCGCCTGAGCCAATGTCACCCCAAGGAAAGAGACACACTGCTTCAGCCAAGATTCAGTTTGTCAGCCACTAATTTAGTTTAGTGTTTTTTTCTCCCGCTAGATCTTTCCATCTATCTGCAGTGAATGCAAAGTGACAAAATAAAGATGTAATCACAGTAAAAAGAAAGGTACCCTTTTTTGAGCCTGGTACCCTTTTTTGAGCCTGGTACCCTTTTTTGAGACTGTAGAATGAACAAATATACAGTGAGGTCAGTATTTGGACAGTGGTACAATTTGTATTCTTTACTGATGTTCCAAAAAGTAAGCATATTGTCTGGCCTATGTCTCTGCTTATTTCTGTTTCTTATTTCTCAGCCTCATAATGGTCTCCTAGGCTTCCACTGGCACAACTCTGGTTCTCATGTTGACAAATGCCAATACCAGTCTCCAAAGGCAAGCAAAAGTCTAGAATCAAGACTAGATGCTGAACACTTGCTTATACCCACACTAACCTGAAACAAAATGTCCAATTACTTTCGGTCCCCTACAATGGGGGGGGGGGGGGGGGGGGGGTTAGGGTGGTGAAATTCTTACATGGATGACCTGGTGTGGATTTAGATAGTCTCAAAGTAAAGGTGACAGTCTGGACTTTAACCTCATATTCACTGTTTCATTTCAAATCCAATTTTACCACTGTCCAAATAGTTACAGACCTCACCGTACATGTATTTAAAGATGACAATTGCAAGCCACTTTAAAATGATTTGAATTATGAACAGCTTGAGTCACCATGAACCCCCAAAGGTCTTGGACAGTCCTCAGGGACAGGGGGCAGAATCCGGGTGTAGTAGGTGATGTTGGAGTACGCCTCCCAGTTCAGGTAGCCATACTTGCTGTTGTAGGTTGGAGGGTTGGGGATCAGGTCTGATCTCGCTGGAGAGGGAGAAGAGACAGAATTACCGATCACGTAATTTCTACTATGTCCTTCTGATTAATATAGGGGTATTAAATGACTACGTTTTGTTTGTTTCGTAAATTTGTCATTGATATAATGCCTTCACTTTATGTGAGATGCTGTCAAATCTCTTTGTATAAGAGTACTCTCATATTCATCCTGCTAAATGACCTCTTTCCATTTAAATGGCCCAGATACAAAAGCTAATCATTTCCAAAATGGCTACAATGAATAATACAAACATAATTCACATGTTCTATATTCTAAATAATCGCACACACAATTCTAATAATTAAAAAAATTTAATTTAAATATGAATAATAATATATCACATAATGCGTTTTCATGGAGTGAACAATATCAAGCCACGATATAAAAAGATAACGTGAAAGAAGCAGATAATGGGATTTCAAGAAATAAAATATCAAAAATTGATCAAAAACAAACAATAATAAAATCAAAAGCAAAGTTACCATAAACTGGAACAATAAGATGATTAGGCAGAAAGAAAACAGTTTCAATGTTGTAATGAGACGCATCCCTCGGATGATCCGGAAGTGCACACACGGCTGAACAGAAACCCAGATCCCCGATGAGGAGAGCTTAGTCTCGGGGGTGAAAAACCACAGATTCTTATAGGACCGGAAATGATGACGTTATCTTTTTGTGTTGAGTGAGCAGATCTGTGAGATAGATTGGTGCACTGTCATGGAGGCACTTAACATTGAGGAGAAGGGTTTCGAATATTTAGGGTTTTCGAGGGTGCAAGGGGAGTACGTGCCATTTTCAGAATTTTACAGGAGAGGCAAAACAAATGTTTGAACGAACCAAGGTTTTTGGGATGAGACTTTAGGTTTTTACCCTTTATTTGAATCTAGTTAAGGATGGCACATCCTATCTTTTGCCACTAGATCGACCTCATCAATAGCTTCCTTTTGATATACACTCAGTGAGCACTTTATTAGGTATTTCTGAGACTTATTTACATGAATATCTACATGATTGTGTGTATTGCACTGCTGCCACACAGTTGGCTGATTAGATAATTGCATGAATAAGTAGGTGTAATATGTTCCTAAAAAAATGCTCAGTGAGTGTATAATATTCATTTTCATTCATTTCTTCTGAGCTTTTCTCACCAGGTCTCGGGGCATTCTATCTGAAATCTTTCTTGCCTTGACTTCGACTGTTTCATTTATCTTCCAATTTCTAATAATGTTTCTGAAGGTGGAAATAGGTAAAACATTGAGAGTTTTTGCAGCCTTCTCCTCCTTGGTGGAAATGAACCATCTTCATTCTGAAATCCTGTTCTTTTCATTTACAGGAACCCATGGTTGCCAACACCAAACAGAACAGCCACTGCAGTTCGATACTTTAGAAGGTATGGAGCTACTTCAGAATAAAATGTCCAGCCCTGGAATTATACTCATCTGACTCACTGAAGCCCAAATGAGTAAATCAATCAGTCTGGAAATGACAAAGAATAATCCAAAAGGGTTCCCAAACTTTTGAGGGCCCTTTTACTTTTTTTTTATCATTTATAAACCATAAAAAATGAAAACATTTGCAGAGAAGTCTCATGTTTAATTTAGAGTTCAGGTCTGCTTCAGGTCACATACAGATTAATTGTAACACACATGTAAACCAGGGGTGCCCAAAGTTTTGCACCCCACTGTACATGCATTGGTTTAGGTTTATTTATTTAGCACAAATTTTAGTACAAATCTGTGCAAGGTGGGAGCGAAGCCCTAACAGGCTTGTACAGAGCTCCACACCTAACCAACACTTACTACATTTAGTACATTTAGCGGGCAAAATAAAATGTAGCCAATCCATATCCAACATAGGCTGATACGAGAAAGAAAAGAAAAATAGAATGTTTAAGGATTAAACATCAGTTGATACGAGAAAGAAGAAACAGACAACATAGGATGATGATTAAATATTAGATGATATAAGAAAGAAGAAACAGACAACATAGAGTGATGATTAAACATAAGATGATATAAGGAAGAAGAAACAGACAACAAAGAATGATGATTAAACATAAAATGATATAAGAAAGAAGAAACAGACAACATAGGATGATGATTTAGCATTAGAAGTATGACCTACAATGGATCAACAGTTGCTAATACTCCCTATACAATCAGACTTAGAATCAGAATGTTTTGATAACTTTCTCTCTCATTACAGTCAATGCAGTTTATTTGTGCCTACTATGCAAATCACATAAAAATCACATACACTTGAACTTGCGCTTTAATTAAGGTTGTCCAACATGAAACAGTAATTAATTACACAATAGGTCCAGAGTTGTTATTTACTTCTGATTACCATAAATAACATAACAGGTACAGAATTGCAGTTCACCTCTAACCATAAGCCTAACAAAATTTACCCTGCACCTGACAAGCAAATAAATAATGCAATAAATGTTGAAGTGGTGCAAGCTACTGGCATGATATGTGCTGACTTGGCTCATAGGGTGGAATTCCTGAACAGCAAGCCAGTAATGTAAATAAACCACAGCCAGATGCTTTGTTTATGACATGCACAGTACATCCAGCGTGTAACAGAAGATGAGAAAGCAGCATGAAACAGGAGATTAGCAATCTGAGCATGAACAAGCTCTACAGATGTTTAGAACTTCAGACACTGTGAGAGAAGATGGGGTCTACTGGTGACACGCTCAGAAAGACAGATCCACAGACACATGGTGTTAAGCACTGACACGCTCAGAAGGACAGATCCACAGACACACGGTGCTAAAGCACTGACACGCTCAGAAGGACAGATCCACAGACACATGGTGTTAAGCACTGACACGCTCAGAAAGACAGATCCACAGACACATGGTGCTAAAGCACTGACACGCTCACAAGGACAGATCCACAGACACACGGTGTTAAGCACTGACACGCTCAGAAGGACAGATCCACAGACACACGGTGCTAAAGCACTGACACGCTCAGAAGGACAGATCCACAGACACACGGTGTTAAGCACTGACACGCTCAGAAGGACAGATCCACAGACACACGGTGCTAAAGCACTGACACGCTCAGAAGGACAGATCCACAGACACACGGTGTTAAGCACTGACACGCTCAGAAGGACAGATCCACAGACACACGGTGCTAAAGCACTGACACGCTCAGAAGGACAGATCCACAGACACACGGTGCTAAAACACTGACACGCTCAGAAGGACGGGTCTATAGACACATGGTGCTAAAGCAACACAGAGAGAAAACTTTAAATTTCGGAAAACCAGGTATGAGGGAAGAATGAACACAAAAGAAGAGCAACCTGGGAGATAAAAGACATATGAACTGTGTTGCCAAATACCAGGTGCCTCACAACGGCATCCTGGTACATAACCTGAACCGGGGAAGTCCCAGAGTTACGTGCACAGCTCGGTACCTACAAGCCCAAAAGACACACTCCAGGCTACGTAGCAACAACACGCAACAGAGGTATTCAATATGCTCTTGTGCTAAAACAGTTATGGCTGGTGCCAAGATAAATGGAAGCGCCTCGTCTCGCACATTTATCAAGTTTCCACAGCACTTCCTCCGACCCCTGACATCAAGTCAATTACACTGCTCGCCCATGCACGGCATCCACCCTCATGACCGGCTGCAGTCACTTCAGAGAACCATGGGCACAGGCACGCACACCTTGTGAAAGGGATCATTCCTGCATACACTTTCCCTGCTGCATGAGCGTGACTTCAACCCTGAGCCTAGTGTTAAAAGCTACACTCTCAGAAATAAAGTCACAATGGAGGTCTTTGTTCTTCAAGGATCACATTTCCCAAGTGTACCCTGAATGTACAGTAATGTTCTCTTTGGGTACAAATGAGAATGTTTTCCAAGCAAAAAAGGTGTTATAACACAAATGTGTTATATATTGCTGGCTAGGGGTACAATTATTTTACTGATAGGGTACCACCCTAGTGACAAGCATTTGTACTATTTTAGGCACTTTTATTTCTGAGAGTATAGCTATTTTCGCATTCTATGACAGATAACTGGGACTTTTAACATTGTTGGCTAAATGTCTGAAATGCTCTACATTCACCAGGCACATGACCGTTGGGCAGTTTTGGAGACTGACCTCACTGCTTTCATGCTGTCTCTTCTTCATTAACAGTTATTTCAAAGGGAGGAAGAACCTTCAACCATCGGCAACTGTAACAATTGTTTTGTTTTTGTACACTGGGGTGTTTGAGCATTGATGTATCCAATTTGCTAACCACAAACACAAACCCAAACACACATACAGGCATCCAAACATGCCCATACACAAATACATATATTGCACATACGCAAACACATATTTAGCATCTTTTCGATTGTATAGCTCATGCTAACAGCAATTTAGCATTCCCCATTCTGTCCCCAGGTGACCTTCTGACCACATCAATGCTTACTCACCAGTCAGGACCACACCCATGAGCCAGTCACGCAGTCTGGTCGCGTTGATGATGTTCCATAGCCACTGGAAGTGGGTCAGTATATAATTCATCACATCTGGGTCAGGCCTCAGGGTGTCCTGAATTCTGGACCAGAACTCAGCTGCAAACAAACAGATGTACATTTACATTTTACATTTTAGCAATTTGGCAGATGGTTTTAATCCAAAGCGATTTACAAGTGAAGGTTCTTCCACAGGTTAAAAGCATCAAATCCATAACTACCAAAATACAAATGAAGAGCTGTTCTAAACAAAAAGAGAGTCATCCATCCATCCATCCATCCATTATCTGAACCCGCTTATCCTGATCAGGGTCGCAGGGGGGCTGGAGCCTATCCCAGCATACATTGGGCGAAAGGCCAGTCTATCGCAGGGCACACACACCATTCACTCACACACTCATACACTCATACCTACGGGCAATTTAGGCTCTCCAATCAGCCTAACGTGCATGTCTTTGGACTGTGGGAGGAAACCGGAGTACCCGGAGGAAACCCACGCAGACACGGGGAGAACATGCAAACTCCGCACAGAGAGGCCCCGGCCGACAGGGATTCGAACCCAGGACCTCCTTGCTGTGAGGCGGCAGTGCTACCCACTGCACCATCCGTGCCGCCAAAAGAGAGTCATTGTAGTACAATTTTTTTTTTTTCAGGGTTAGACAAGAGGGATATTGGAAGGAGGGGGAAGAAAACAGGAGGGATGACTAAGGTATAGTTTGAAAAGGTGTGTTTTTAGTCTGTGTCGAAATATGGGGAGGGATTCTGCTGTCCTGACAGTGGTAGGCAAGTCATTCCACCACTGAGGAACCAGAACGGAAAACAGGCGTGAACGTGCAGCTCGACCGCCAGGTGCTCCTAATGAGGGAACCACAAGGCGACCAGAGCTGGCAGACCAGAGTGGTCTTGCTGGGGTGTAGGGAGCAATTAAAGATTGTATGTAAGTCCCCTTAGCAGCCTGAAATGCCAACACTAGCGCCTTGAAGATTTAAGAAATGAGACATGGAGATGTCTCGCGATTTTGCTAATGGTTCTGATACTTTACAATCTCTTACGGTATAGTCACAGGGGGTAGGGCTGCGAAACCGTTCATGCTGACCCTCAGGCAAAGAGAGATAAGTATCTAGGAGATAGGTATGACCAATGTACAACAAGACTCAACGGGCTAAATTAGACCCACCCAACCCTTATTTTAACAATGAGCACAGACAAAGAATCTGATCCTTCACTGTGATTACCATAACAGCAACAAGCAATGAAGAATCTGTCAATTGCATGGGCCCCGACTTTTCATTCACGGAGGAAGAAAGGCTCCAGGACAGGGAAGGGCAGTATGGATCTGAGAAAAGAGTTTATGACAAATTCTCCAGAATGACTCACAATATTCATAAAGATGAACATAAAGATGTATAACAAAAACAATACAAAATTAAATATTTTGTTTGCCAGGCATTATTTTTCCTAAAAATGTGTGTATCGCAATTATTCAAACCCCTAACAAGCCTTTTAAATAAAACCACATCAAAATAAACCTGCATTAAGAGGCTACTTTTTTAAGGTCATCTCAATGTTAGCGAACTGTATCATGGCCCCCCATCTTGTGTCACAAAAGACACAAGCCCAAGTATTGTTGACATTGACAAATCAAGACAGTGTTATGAACAAAAGAAATACCACTTTCCAGTGTATCAATAACTGAGAAGTTTAAAACCCACTAGAGCAAAGATGAACCTGTCTGCCTAAGGATGCAAGTGCATCTGTTCCCCACACACTGTAAGGCATGAAACCTTAAGAATCAAGTCTCCAAATCTGGAGGGTTTGTCAGGGAAAAAGAAAGTCTACTGAGGACAATCAGCAAAAATAAGCACCTGGAATGCGAGCTATGCAGGTTAAGAACCTAACAAGCACAGACGCTTTCTAGTCGGGCACACCAGCCCTGAGAAGAAAGATGCGTGTATTGAAGGACGATGTATATACTAAAATATGGCAGTGGATTATTTTCAGGTCATCTTAAGATAGTTATCTTTTTTCTCATCTGAAGGAAATTGCTCGGTTTCTGTTCAGTCTAACTAGAATAGCTTGTTTATACTATTTAACTGCAAGTTTAATGGGAAATTAAAAGTTAATATGCAATGTTGTGTTATTGAAATTGTGACAATTCTGAAATTCTGTAAATATGTACAAATTTCAGGCCTATGAGAGAGATTTGTTAGAACTCAATTTTTGAAAAATGTGACAGTCCAACTCTGCACCTCCTGCAAAATAACCTTCTTGGTAGAACCATCGGATTAGTATATCCATATCCTTGCGTTTACATATCCACATCACATCATCACATCATCGCAAACTGGCTGCACATCTTGCGCAACACACACAGCTCTTTAAAGAGAATGAAAAGCAGTCATTTGATTGGCTATGTATGGAATCGGCTTTAACACACCCACCGATATTATATTGAGCATAATCCAGCCCGTTTGCCACCCGCTCCGCTCTCTTTGAGCTTTGCGCTTCTCGCCTCTTGTCCGGAAAATACCAACATTCAGTAGCCACGCCCAGTGCGCCCCCGGCCCACGCCAATGCGTCCTGCGAAGGTGATTCCGGAAAATAGGGCCCTCGATTTCATGAAACCTGCTTTCAGTTCATGTGCTGGACGGATGGGAGGGGTGGGTATATTCACAGCAAGCCCTCCGAGGACTAGAAGGGGTGAGGCAATTCGCACACTGGCGGTGGAGGGGAAGTGTGAAATGCGTCTCATTGGTGCTAGCTGTCAGAACATTAGTGCAGCCTCAGAACAGGCCTGGAGCTGGCTGTCAGAACATTAGTTCAGCCTAAGAACAGGCCTGGAGCTGGCTGTCAGAACACTAGTGCAGCCTCAGAACAGGCCTGGAGCTGGCTGTCAGAACACTAGTGCGTAATGAGTATCCAACACCCATAAACCGTCATTTTAGTGGCACAAAATAAAATATACATGACATGGCCACAAATAACAGGATCCATGTACTGAGCAAGGATGGAGCTGTAAACGAAAGGTGCATGACTGGGACCCCAATGTAACCACATTAAGATCTGCACAGCTGTTGGGCCCTTGAGGAAGGCCCTTGAACATTGCTCCAGCTAAATAACACGTAATGCTCAGTGATGCTAATGGCCATACTTTTACATGTGTGTGGTGAATGTTTATGCTTGTGTTTATTGTTCTTAAGGAACTCAGAGGACCCAGGTCATCAGAGGATAAGGAAATATGAACTTGGGTATCATTAGTGCACTGGTGAAAATTAATTTTATGCTTCCGAATAACATCCCCTAGAGGGGGACATACAAATTAAACAGTAGTGGCCCTGGAATGGACCCCTGCGGGACCCCACATGATGTCAAATTTGCTAGAGATGTGGTTGCCCGGGGCAACATACAACTTACGTCCAGTCATATATGACCTAAACAAACTGGTCCTGAGAGGCCAATCTGCTTGTGAAGTCTGTCAAGTAGAATGTGGTGGTCAATCGTATCAAAAGCGGCACTTAAATCCAGCAACACTAAGTAAGATAGAAAGCCTATTTGAGCCTATTTGTGCATACTGTATGTCCTCATTCCCTATCATACACTACAATCTACTCGATTCTCCCTGCCCCCGTCACCCGCTCCATGGCTGGTGGTGGAGATAGTATAAATACTTGTCATTCCAAGCATCGAGAAGAAAAGGAAGGAAAAGGAAATTTGAAAAACAAAAGAAAACAAACTTTAAATAAAAATCTATTTACTCACGTGTAGTGCAATTTTCTCCATAGTAACCAGTGCCAGTGCAGTCACATTCATATCTGTCCAGGCCAATTCTCAAACACACCCCCCAGTTCTCACAAGGGTAGTGGCAGCAGGGATTTACTGCAGAAAAGCACAACACGCACATTTCTACAGGTAGGACAAAGTGTATCAATTCATCAGTGAATCCTACTTTGTAAAAATTTGATGCAAAACAGGTTTCTTAGACTTCAATGCAGGATCTGAGGTGACAAACATCTGACTCAGTTGTGTTGAAGGCATAACTATGAGGTTTCATACTCTTTCATTGTACATTGGAGTACATGCTTAAAAAATTATTATAGAAGAGATTTATAGATCAGATTATCTGTTTTGGTAAAAACAGCTCTCCTTCCCTAGATGTCTATACCGTGCTGAAAGAAAGCAGCTTAAACTAGGATTTGAAACAGTTGGTAGCTTGTTGACCAGTCCAGACCAGCTCTCAGCTCAATACGGTTTAGCTGGCTGACGAGTTCAGACCCGCTCCGAGCTTGACATGGTTTGACCAGTTCAAGCTATGTTTTCAAACAGCTGATAGCTGGTTGACCAGTTTATACTTACCAGACCAGCTTATGACCAGCTTGACCAGCTCAATTTCAAAGCTGGTGAAGCTGGCATAGCCTAATTTTACAGTAGGGTAGAGAATGGATGAAAAAAAGGACAGAATCTGGCTTCCTTCCTACATTTTGAATAAAAAAATCAATTAATCAAGACAAGAAGCTTATACAGTGAACAGGGTGAGAAAACTAGCAAATCGCTGGTCCATTATGTGCATCCTTCTAATTCATCAACCACTGATTACTGGCCTTTGTGTAGGCAGTTAGTCACATCAGACCAGGGTTATACCAATCAAGCAATCAGAAAGATTTTTATTCTTACTTATATGCCTCAGAATTGGGTTGGAATACCCATTTTAGAATTTGGATATTCCTTTTATCCACTGATTTACAAGAGGATCCTGACCCTTAAGAAATAGTAAGGGAGTCCTCATCAGTGTAAGCTGTTCCAGATGACTGTTCCGGATGACTTTTCAAACATTATCAGCCCAACTTCCCCTGCTTCTGTTGTGAGTTTTTGGTACTTTTTCCAACACGAGGATTGAAATTTGCATTTGGCACTGTTTTCACTTGGTGAACTACATTAATTTATCTCTGATTACTACATCAATGGATAAGGGGGAGAGGTGTCCCATACTGTTTGATGGTGGTGTTCATGACAAAGTATCTGTAAATCACATTAGTTGAATACTAATACTAATCAAGAGTAGGAATTTGTTTAATGAGTGAATTACCAATTACCCATTAATTGATTAAAGTCAAGTGTGTTGTCTTTTTAATTTTTAATTTTAAGTGAAGTGAATACCTCTGCAACCACATGACTTTCTCATATGACTTGCAGTCCATCTAAAGAGATGTACATTGGCAGGACAGTGTAAATTAAATCTTTTATTCAAGTATAATTAATGGAGATGCAGTGAGATCTCTTGATGACGAGATGAGGAATGTTGATGTAGTCTGGAACACTGCCGTTCTAGAGCAACTACACACAGCAAGGTTTCACTCCATTCTCTAAGCATGCTGTGCAGCAAAGAAAACTTTGAAATACTAGTCAATTAATAAGCGAAGCATAATCTTAGCTGGTATCGCACATAATTAATAAGAAACATCTTTACTGTTAATCAAGTATCAAACGCAACATCATCATGTACAAACCTGTAGTTTAGCATATTTCTTAACCAGGCCATTCTTCATTAAAAACGTCCAGTACTTAAAACTTATTCTTTCTTTTTTTTTCTTTTTTTCTTTGATCTATTTATGCATGACATGTGCAGTGCAGATGTATACTTAAAATGTGTAAGGCAATGATTATCCACATGTAAAGAGCTTGTTTCTTCGGTTAAAGGTTAAACAGTTTTCAATTGAGGAAACCGTGTTATTTCGGCTGGACAGGCCGACAGACCGACTTAGTTGAGGGTGTGCATTGTATCTTCCAGTCAGGTCTCTTTCAAAGTAGCTTGGAATAGTACTGAATACGATTTTTTACGGCAGACCGGACAATGTTTCCAACAGACAAGTGCACTCTTTTGCAGCTTTGCCCTGTTTTTAGCAGGTAGCTAATACACGGAGCTGAACTGTCCAGTGTAAAATGTTTAAAAATCAATTGTTCTGCATGTATGACAAACGTTATCGCATACCTTCTTTCACATGAGAAATATGCCGTTACATACAAGAGATCAAGAAATACCTAAAAGAAAAACCACCAGCAGAAAATAAAGATATATGACTCGTTGTCTATTACTTGAATGAGCGTTCTGAAGGGAGAAAACCATTGCAATCCGCAAAATGAGTGCAAAACATCACAGATCACGCCATATAGCACTTTTTTCAGACGAATTAAATTTCGGCATCATTGCATTAAACAAAAACTATTCATTGGCATAACACACAAGGACAATGACAAGTGTCACTGACAAAATGGTAAAGGCCCTATTAATAGCAGCTACTTACTTGTTATTGGACTGCTTTTATCGTTTCCGCAGCAGAACTGTCCCCGTAGCAGCAGAAAAAGTGCAAAAAACCATGCAGGCGAGGACACTGTCAAGTGGACAACATTTTATTAATCAAAGTCGGGAAGCGAGTGCACATTGAACAATTTAACAGCTATTTACCCGTGAAAGCAATCATAATTTAAAAAACACTCTCGTAAGCCAAGGAAAGTGTGATTCCAAAGATGCAGTAGGCTACTTACTTTTCGTTGTAAACCACCGTTGAAAAGATAGACGTGCAAAGTCGTCCTGCAGACGTACCCCTCTCTTCCTACTAAGCATATAATTGAAAAGAAACTAAACTCTTGTACAAATACATACTGTATTTCCGTGCCGGAAATGTTTTCCATGTTGGTCATTTGCCTCAACACAAAAAGCAGCGGCGTTAAAATTGAGGGTTATCGCGCCTCCCCTCATCCACTGTAAACGCAAAACATATTTTACATAGGCTATTTTAACACTATGGACCTTTGGATATTAACTAAATATAATACTTAGGGAAATATCGCAGGTTGAACATGATTCTGTGTTTTCCCCCTGGGAAACCATACATACTGGGCTCAATTTAAATTAGCATGCAGAGCCCATACAATTGAACTTTTAACGGCGCCTTCCACAGGGATCGTGCTAAATGGACGCTATTATTCCTAAAAGTTGATTGGAAAAAAAAGTGCAAAAAGGTACCTAAGTTAAACCTAATGATATAAACCGCAAACTTATTCAAAATACAATCAATACCAACTTTGGTATGTATTGGATATAATCGTACCTCTGGAATAATTACTTGAAAATAGCATTTTCTATCTTGTGTTATAGCACCCCCTAGGGTGGTAGTGGAATGACATTTGAATGTCATTCAATTGGATTTACATTTATGATCAAACACATTTTGCACAACAATGACGAAATGTTTAGTCATTTTATTCATATTTTTCAATTTAAAGAAATGTGTTATGTTTAATGTTGTATCACTTAGAGATCAGGTTGGATTCTGTTCACATAGATATTAATTGCAAAAGGCTTTTCGACCAGGGGCACCCAAATCTTTGCACACTATTGTAAGTGAAAAAAGTGTTGCTGTGAGGTTGGCCGGGTGGTAGAGGCCCAAAAACCGAGACAAATCCAGATATGCAGTCCAGGTGCTTTTATTTACACAGTGGACACCAATTCCGTGCAGCAATAGCTACAGTGCAGGCCCGGACAAAATAAAACAAAATAACTAAAGGAAAACTAAATAGGAAAAAAATAACTAAAAACAAAACAGGCAAACAAAGGAAAAACTCAGCCCTGCACTAGGCAATGTCCCTTTTTCTCCTGGTCCCTTTGATTTCGGCAGCAACTGAACCAGAAACCTCCCCCCTCCCTCCAGCCTCCTCCCTTATATCCGCATGGGTCCTACTAAGAGAATGTTGATTAGTAATTAATAATCAATTATCCCCTGGGAGGTTAACACCTGGTCAACAACATATCCACACAACTCCAGATTACATTATAAAACATTATAATACATCTAAACAATGTTGTGATCAACAATGACAATTTAAATAACATTGCTCACCGAAATACCACTCAACACCCCTCCAACTGTACCATACTTGGTGCCTTCCCCGGGAACCCCCCCTTCATAAACACCTGGTACCCTCCAGTACAGGTTCGGCAGTTCCGGGTCTAAACAGAGGAGCGTGAGAGCAGAGAACAGGGAACAAACAATTGGTTGTCTTTACCAAACACAATAAATAAAAATTCAGTACAAAACTAGTCTGTGTCTTTTTCTCTAAAACACTTTCTTTCTAACACTGACCCACGATGGAAAAATACTAAAACATTAACTCTTGGTCGGCTTGATCTAATCATTAATGGAAGTGGCCATGCATTGTGTGTGTATACGAGTGTGCATCTTGCACTTCTTACAATTTAGCATTTGTGGAGTGTTAGTTCCATGGGTGTTGTACATAATAACTGGCAGCTGGCCCATAACAGATATGCCTGTCAGGTTTTGTGAGTTTGAGTGCAGGAAAGGGGTCTACATTTAGCAAGAGGCAGAAGAAGAAGAAGGGGTTCAGTTACCTACATAAGTGTATCTCATTATTTCCCGTTGTGTTGTATAAAACGGTTTTATAGATATAATCCATTGTCAGATTACTCTACAAGGCCCAAGTCTTTATCTTTGTTGTATTCTTAGCATTTGAAACTGCACATTCCTCTAGGGTCTTTCAACGCCCTTGTCCCTGGTTATAAGTATGCACTGTGTGTCTGCCAAATGCCTATAATGTAAATGTATGTAAGTGACTAACAAACGCAAAGATGAGTTAATTTAAATTGTATGGGCCCGAAGGCTGTTTTTTAACTGTACCTTGGCATAGTAAAAGGATGAGGTGTGGCCTTAAAGATACATTTCGACAAAATATGTAAATTAGCTAATTTGCACACTGCACACTTTACATTACATTACATTACATTATTGGCATTTGGCAGACGCTGTTATCCAGAGCGACGTACAACAAAGTGCATACCCATAACCAGGGATAAGTTCGCTGAAAGACCCTAGAGGTAAGTACAATTTCAACTGCTACCTGTACAACAAAGATAAGGACAAGGGCCATTTTTTTTTTTTTTTTTTTTTTTTTTTTAAAACAAACGAACAAACAGAGCAAAAGTCACCAAAGTTAACTATCCAAACACTGCTTACCTAGCCAACTAAAAATACCGATACACAAAGCAAGTCACAGAGACAACAATTAAGGTTCACAGGGAGGTAGGGAGGGATGGGGAGAGGTGCTGCTTGAAGAGGTGCGTCTTCAGCTTGCGCTTGAAGGTGGGGAGAGATTCTATAGTTCTGACCTCAACGGGGAGTTCGTTCCACCACCGTGGAGCCAGAACAGACAGTAGTCGTGAGCGTGAGGTGGAGGTTCTGAGAGGGGGAGGTGCCAAGCGGCCTGTGGAGGCTGAACGAAGAGGTCTGGCAGGGGTGTAGGGTCTGATGATTTTTTGCAGATAAGCTGGGGAAGACCCTTTAACTGCTTGGAAGGCTAGCACCAATGTTTTGTATTTGATGCGAGCCATGACAGGCAGCCAGTGGAGGGAAGTAAGCAGGGGGGTGACGTGTGAGTATTTGGGAAGGTTGAAGACCAGACGAGCTGCTGCATTCTGGATGAGTTGGAGGGGTCTGATGGCGGACGCTGGGAGGCCAGCCAAGAGGGAATTGCAGTAGTCCAGGTGGGACAGAACCATCGCTTGGACCAGGAGCTGGGTCGAGTAGGGGGTGAGAAAGGGGCGGATTCTCCGTATGTTGTATAGGAAGAACCTGCAAGACCGGGTCACCGCCGCAATGTTCTCTTTACATTTTACATTACATTTTAGGCGGACACATTTAATCCAAAGCGACTTACAAGTGCATAGGTTCTTCCACAAGTCAAAGCATCACATCCATAACTAGGAAAATACACATGAAGTGCTGTTCTAAACATATAGTCGTCATAAGTGCAATTCATTTTTTTTGGGGGGTTAGACAAGTTTGAAAAGGTGTGTTTTTAGTCTGCGTCGAAATAGGGGGAGGGATTCTGCTGTCCTGACAGTGGTAGGCAAGTCATTCCACCACTGAGGAACCAGAACGGAAAACAGGCGTGAACGTGCAGCTTGACTGCCAGGAGCTCGTAGAGAGGGAACCATATGGCAACCAGAGCTGGCAGACCGGAGTGGTCTAGCTGGGGAGTAGGGAATGATCAAGGATTGTATGTAAGGTGGGGCAGTCCCCTTAGCAGCCTGAAATGCAAACACTAGGGCCTTGAATCGGATGCGTGCGGCAATAGGAAGCCAGTGGAGGCCAATGAGAAGCGGGGTGACATGAGCCGACCTGGGCTGACTGGTGATCAGGCGGGCTGCAGCATTCTGGACCAGCTGGAGGGGCTTGATGGCACACACTGGGAGACCGGCTAGGAGGGAGTTGCAGTAATCCAGGCGGGCAATGAGGAGCGCCTGGACTAGGAGCTGGGTGGCTTTCTCTGTTAGGAGATGACAGATACGGCGTATATTGTAGAGGAAGAACCTGCAGGTTCTTGCAGTGGAGGATACTTGTGGAGTCAAGGTGAGGCAGTTATCAAGAGTCACCCCAAGATTCTTTGCCGTACGGGAGGAGGAAACTACAAAGTCCTCAACAGTCAGTGAGAGGTCGATTGACGGAGATGACTTCGCAGGGATGTAGAGAAGTTTGGTTTTGGCAAGGTTAAGCTTCAGGTGGTGGGAAGTCATCCACGCAGAGATATCAGCGTGGCTTTAGCAGAGTGTAGTGCCTCAGTGACCGCGAGCAGGGCGGTCTTAGTGGAGTGGCCGCTCTTGAAGCCGGACTGGTTGGGGTCATGGAGATTGTTGTGAAGAAGATAAGTGGACAGTTGGGAGCAGACCGGCGTTCCAGAGTCTTGGAGAAAGGGAAGAAGGTAGTTGCTCAGAGCAGAGGGGTCAAGAGTAGGTTTTTTGAGCAGGGGAGAGACTGGCCCTCTTCAGGGAAGAGGGCATGGTGCCGGAAGAGAGGGAGGTGTTGATTAGAGAGGAGAGAAAAGGGAGAATGTCATTGGATATAGATTGTAGAAGGGGAGAGGGGATGGGGTCAAGAGGACAGGTGGTCGGGCGGTGGGATGTAAGGAGTTTCAATGTGTCGGAGTCAGAGAGGGGAGAAAAGGAGGCTAGGGAGTTGGGGAAGGTAGGAGGGTCAGCAGGGGGAGAGGGTTGGGAGAAAGAAGGAGACAAAGTCATCAGGTGTGAGTGATGAGGGAGGTGGGAGGGGCGGGGGGGCCAGAAGAGAGGAGAAGGTTGAAAACAGTTTGCGGGGATTAGAGGCGGGCGCGTTAATTTTCGAGTGAAACAAGGAAGATTTAGCTAGAGAGAAGGAAGATTTAGCTAGAGAAGAAATATTTATATATATATATATATATATATATATATATTTTTTTTTTTTTTTATAGAAATAATTACTAAATTACTTTATAATCTGAACCAAGTAAGGTATCATTATAATTCTTTCAAATTCTAAATAAGACACAATAGTAATATTTAGAGAAATGAAGAAAAATGACATTTGTGATGCCCCTAAAGCATATAAAAAGAAAACAATTGGCTCAAAACACTCTCCTGGATATGGAGTAAAGGTTTTCAAAGTTTCATGATGATAGGATGACTATGCACTGAGAGAAAAGGTTCAGAGACCTGTAATATCATCCAAAAACAGGAGAAAATCAACTCCAAAGATAGAAATGAAAATTAATTATACTAATTTCACCATACACATGGCATAATAATTCAAAAGGTGGTATTATGCTGAAAGTTGAAGAGCTGAGGGATAATTTGCAGCAGTAACCCGAAAAAGGTCAAATTTGACTGAAAATGTTTTCAGTGGAACAGAATGTTAAATGGACCCAGAAGCATACCCACAGGGTGTATGGTAGTGGAGCAGGAAGTTCATGGCTATAAAGGTGAAAATACAGACATTAAATTCATGCAAATTATGATTTCCTCCAAGCTCATGTTCCAGACTGCTTTTGTTTGGTACAGACTTATGGTAAATGGTTGCCATTAATATAGTGCCTTTATCCAAAGCGCTGTAAAATGAATGCTTCTCATTCACCCATGCCTTGCAAGGCACCAACCAGCTCGTCAGGAGCATTTGGGGGTTAGGTGTCTTGCTCAGGGACGCTTCGACACACCTAGGGCAGAATCGAACTGGCAACCCTCCAACTGCCAGACGACTGTCCTTACTGCCTCAGCCAATGTCACTTATTGCACATAACTGGTCAGAGCCTCACTTAGAGAGAAGCTTTCCGTCAGTGGGGCTGTCCCTAACTGTGAGCATCTCTCATGGATGCAGCACGTACACTCAGGGAGAACGTTATTAGGTATTTATTAGACTTCTCCTATCCACTTAGAGTTATGATATGTCATGTGTTCAGAGATGCTCTTCTGCACACCACTGTTGTAATGTGTGGTTATTTGCATTACTGTCACCTTCCTGTCAACTTTGACCAGGCAGGCCATTCTCCTTTGACGTCTCAAGGCGTTTTCTGTTTCTGATTAGATAATCGCATGAATAAGTAGGTGTAAGAAAGTAAATATTTTCAGTGTTATTCTGCTTATATGACTAACTTTAAAAAATGTACATATAGGCTACTTAAACACGCTGCTAAAAATGAATACGTAAAGTTGTTATTCACAATTACAGACAAAATAAAAATACAATTATTGAAACAAATAAAACAATGCAATTACGCTTATTCATACTTATTTGAAGTACACTAAAGTATAACTTTGTGAAATATATCTGGAAGTATACATTCAAAAAAGTACATTTTAAGACCAACTTCAGACCAACAATAAGACAACAACAAAAACAATAAGTACACTTGAAGAATTTTGTATACAAAATTATATTTTTAATACACGTACTATTTTTCACTTGGGAAGGTAAAGATGTTTGGCCATCACAACTGTAAAAACCAAGGCTTACACTTAGGATTTAAACAATGATAGAGACATGTATGCTTCTGTGTACAAGCAGGTGCCAGTACAAGCAAAGTTCGAGCATGTAGTAGTTCAAAAAAAGGTGAAGAATTCTACTCCCTCGCATGGAGTAATTTGAACATTAGGCCAAGAGCATGATAATCAGTTCAGTGCAGATCTGCGCTTATATAATACTTACTGTATAGGCATTATGCAAGCCCTAATCTGTAAATCTCTTCAAATATTTTCCCCAATTTGAAATCGTCATTATATCCTTTAGGTTAGCTGGCAAACAGGGGTTGAAAGCTACATCCCACTTCTTGTTGCAGGGGCATAGCCAGCTAAGAAATAAACAGGTCCTAATCGGTCACACAGGAATAATAGTCCATGTCCTATTTATGACTCTTGTTTGTGCTTTTGTGCAGGCTATACTGGCCGTCAGTGACATCACCAGGATATTCTACCTGGAGGTACTAAGGGTGAGCTCGGGCAATACAGGGAGACTCTGACCATTTGTTTATAAGATATTATGTGAAACCAATAAACCTGGTTTAACCAGCTAATTACCTATGCGCACCACGTCCAGTTCACTCGCAAATTAGACCAGGTGTGGTTTCCATTGAAATGTAAATAATTATAATTATTGAAATCCCCGTTGGCTGGGGCCTCTCTGTGTGGTGTTTGCATGTTCTCCCTGTGTTTGCGTGGGTTTCCTCCGGGTACTCCGATTTCCTCCCACAGTCCAAAGACATGCAGGTTAGGCTGATTTGAGAGTCTAAATTGCCCATAGGTATGAGTGTGTGAGTGTGTGAGTGTGTGAGTGAATGGTGTGTGTGCCCTGAGAAGGACTGGCGACCTGTCCAGGCTGTATTCCTGCCTTTCGCCCAATGTATGCTGGGATAGGCTCCAGCCCCCCTGCAACCCTGTTCAGGATAAGTGGGTTAGGATAATGAATGAATGAATGAATGGTATTTATTATTTTTCATATTCATGTCTGGTGTTCTGTTTACTTTCATTAGTTTTTGCACTCGTCTTCCCCTGTGATGTCTGTGTCTGAATGTTTCTGATCCCGAGTCACTCCCCTGTCAGCACACTTCACTATTCGGGTGGTTTCGGAATTTTCTGGTTTCCCACGATTCCTTCTGTCTCGCTGTTCTTACTTCCTGCTTTCTCTCCATTTCATGTTTGTAGATAGCACTAATATACTGATCGCGGCTAACATAGAATTTGTACAGTACTAATTATATAAATATGGAAAGATCAATAGTCAGGCTTAAACCATTGACAATGTTATGTCACATGTTAACATGACTCCTCATGTCGCTTGGCAAATTTATGGACCAACGTGTTATGACGATGATTCATGCCATGATTTATGAAGCTGTAGATGAGATAAACTGTTATATTTTCATGTTATATATATGGAAACTGTTGTGTATCCTCCGTCAAGTTTGTCCTTTAAGAGACGTCGTTACGGCACCCGGAATTTCACATATGCATTGTTGTACTTGTAGTCCTGTGTGAGAAAGAGAATAAACACAGAGCATCGTGGTACTTGTAGTCCTGTGTGAGAACAAGAATAAACACAGAGCACCGTGGTACTTGTAGTCCTGTGTGAGACCGAGAATAAACACAGAGCACCGTGGTACTTGTAGTCCTGTGTGAGAACGAAAATAAACACAGAGCACCGTGGTACTTGTAGTCCTGTGTGAGAACGAGAATTAACACAGAACACCATGGTACTTCCGCACATCTCGTAGTATTCCATTCATTGAAATATTCGAGCATAAGCGGGTATACAACAGAAACATATTCCACTGTCAAATTATGTGATGCCGGGGGGGAACAGAGGAACCAAAAGCAGGCAGGGGTGCAGAAAAATGGCAGGTTTAATTTCAAAAGCAGGGGCAGACAGAGTGGAGTCAAAAAACAAGCCAGGGTCAAAACCAGGAGGTCAGTCCAAAAAGGCAGAGGTACAGATTTCCAAAACAACAAAGAAGAGTCCAGGGAGGCAGGCAGGGGTGAAAACCGGAAATCCAATAAACAAGGGCAAGGACTCAGGAACAAGGAGGCTAGAACTGGGGGAAGGAATAAAGGGCTCAGGACAAGAAAACAAGACAAGACGAACTAGCAAGGTGCAACTGAAAAGGACAGGTATAAATACACAGGGGAATGAGACAAACTAAGCGGGGAATGGCAGTGAGGGCGGTCTAACAAATAAACATCAGGTGGGACACATGAAACGGTAATAATACAATAACGAGGGGAAACGAAAACGCGGACTGGATTCACAAACACACACATGTAATACAAACGGCTCCGGACTAGGGAGTAGACAATTTGCAGAGAATCAGGAGATGCAGAGATACGGAGAGACAGGTGTGAATACTTCACTGAAACTAAGCAAGTAATCAGTGATAGAATAGGGAGGTGGAGTTACAGAACAGAATTGAAACTGGAGATGCGTTAGTAAGTTAGTTAAGTGATTTAAATTACAAATACCCAAAACCAGTGAATGTTAGTTTGTTAGTTTGACAAACATATTAGTGTGTTAGTATAATTAGTACTGCACAATTTCTAAGTTAGTTGAGATGAGTTTATTCATGCTATGTACAAACATGAAATGGAGAGAAAGCAGGAAGTAAGGAATGCAAGATTGGAAGGAAGGTTGAACCCCGGAACTGCCGTAATCACCCAAATAGTGGGGCACACAGACAGGGGAGTGACTGGGCTAGTAAACATTCAGACTCAGACATCACAGGGGAGTGACTGGGCTAGTAAACATTCAGACTCAGACATCACAGGGGAGTGACTGGGCTAGTAAACATTCAGACTCAGACATCACAGGGGAGTGACTGGGCTAGTAAACATTCAGACTCAGACATCACAGGGGAATGTTCAGCACAGGCATTGTGTCACAGGAGACCTGCCCTCCTCCACATCTCCTTTTTAGAGGATATTTGTTTTTTGGCTTCTTTTCTTGCCTTCAACATAGTTGAAATGTTCGGGGCTGGTAAAATTGTTGGATGTCAGCTTGCTTTTCTTGTTTTTGTTGGATCTCTCATGGACAGGAAGTACGGCCATCCCTGCAAAACTGGTGCTGGTTGCTTCAATCTCAACCTCATAATCTAGTGTTGGAGCCACAATATCAAACTGGCTTCTGCCAAAAATCCTTCAGTTCCACCCTTGATAACTTGAACTCCACACAGAAGTATTTCACCGAGGGCTTGACATGTCTTAGTTCCCCCTGTGTGTAGGGAACTGAAAATGTTTTTTTCACAGTAATGTGACTGCTGGAGCATTGTATATTGTTCTGGTCCATGTCTATTTTTTGCAAATGGCTGTACCGTGTATTTTTAGCCAAATGTGTTATTTGTTTTGATGTGTAGTTCTGAACCAGATTACCATTCCTCCTGAGTCTTTGCCGTAGTGCACTGCACTCAGTTAAACTGAAAGCACTATAAAACGGATTTCACTATAGCCTGACAATGGGTAACTACTAACTATTTGGCAGATGCAACATACAGTTGATTAGACTAAGCAGGAGACAATCATCCCCTGGAGCAATGCAGGGTTAAAGGCCTTGCTCAAGGGCCCCACAGCTGTGCAGATCTTATTGTGGCTACACTGGGGATCGAACTACCAACCTTGCAGGTCCCAGTCATGTACCTTAACCACTACGCCACAGGCCGCCTATCAACACTCTTCATATTCTCCAAGTCACAGTCTGTGGGCTTCAGGCCAGAATGTGCTGTGAGTATAAACCTTGAATATTCCAAAAACTTACAGTGAAAGATTGCATGTGAGATAAAGAAATTAATTCAAACCAATTTGTGAACATAACAAAACCGATAGAAGAGTAACCAATTCAAAATAAATATGAATATATAGATACATGCCATACATGAACATATGGCTAATTGTTTGACATTGTGTGCATGTCTGTGAGATTGTATGTGTGTGATCGCCTTGGGGACTCGTCAGGGCATACCAAAAATGGCCCGGATTGCCCCGGGATCACGGTCCAGGGCTCGAGACGATGCAGCTTGAAGAAGGGTTGCAGGGTTGTAGCAGAGTTTCCTCAATATACACAGGGGATTGAAATAAACAGGGTACAATTGGCAACTCAATTGGGAGAAAATATCTTTTGAAAAGGGATTGTATGCATGTGTCTATTTTTAATATGGCCATCTCTGAAACAGCTTACCTGCTCTCCATAGCAGACAGAATTCTCTAAATGTTGTGTCATTAAAATCCCATTAAAATACCCAGATGATAAACTTATTTCCGGGGTCTTGTGTGTACACTTTTCATGAAGTAAGCCATATTTTTAGGAGGTCCCATAGAGAGGAAGAGGAACTGGGGATATGTTCAGCATATGGTCCATCACACACTAAAAAATACACAATAACAGTAGGCAGTATGTTTCGTATACTGTACAGAATTTCAGTAGTTCAGAGGCTGTTTCGGACCCAGCCTTCAAGTTTTAACTCTCTGCTGCCCTCTGCTGGCTGTGAACAAACACAGCAAGACACTTGATATTCTTGGTCCACTTGAATGCTTTTCGACACAGTTCACACAAAGTGATTCTGAAATGAGTTCAGACTTCTGTAATCTGGGCACTGAATTGATGAGACTTTCAATTTTCACAGCTCGTCTCTGCCCTCTACACTACCGGAACTTTCAACAGTCAACAGTCAAAAGACACCTGTGGGATGTTTCAGGTGAAACGACATGGCTCAGGCAGTTATGGGGCGACGTGGCTCAGGCAGTAAGAGCAGTCGTCTCATTGGCTCAGGCAGTAAGAGCAGTCGTCTCATTGGCTCAGGCAGTAAGAGCAGTCGTCTCATTGGCTCAGGCAGTAAGAGCAGTCGTCTGGCAGTCGGAGGGTTGCCGGTTCGATCCCCTGCCCAGGCTGTGTCGAAGTGTCCCTGAACAAGACACCTAACCCCCAAATGCTCCTGACGAGCTGGTCGGCGCCTTGCATGACAGCCGATCGCCGTCGGTGTGTGAGTGTGTGTATGAATGGATGAATGAGAAGCACCAATTGTACAGCGCTTTGGATAAAGGTGCTAGATAAATGCCAACCATTTACCATTTACCAAATGAGAATGAAACATGATGTTTGATGCATGGGAGAATATGCCTCAATGTACAGTCAAGCATATAAGTATCTATTTCACTCTCATCACAAATGCAGATATTTAATAGAAACTGTGGCTTAAGGGGTCAAGTGTTATTCTGCATTTTGTGAGTAAGACAAAAGGCTGTAATCGGCGATGATCACTCCAGATTAATGTGGTTATGACGAGACCTCCGTGGAAAGGTCCTCCATTTTAGAGCAGCTTAAAGAGCCTCGTGATTTGAGTATGTGTCCAGACAGTGTGACCATCTTCCTTTGGAGTTCATGCGTGGAGATTAAGCTTGGACCACTCGGACTATTCAGTTACAGCCTTCTGACAATCACCATTGAGTGGGTCCCTCAGGTGAAGATGATACCGTGCATTTAGCAAGCGTAATGTGTGCAGAGTGTCTGGCTGGGACTAAAAAGTTTAAAAGGGAATGAAACTTTAGAGAAAACACTGTGTGTGCGTGTGAACATATATTTCTGTGTGTGTTGACAATGATGGTGGTGCCATTATATGGATTCATGAATATAATTTAATTCATATTGTGAAAACTCCATACTGAGCAAGAGATATGTGCTGTTGTGTGCCAGGGAAAGGTGTGTCATGCCCAGTGCTGACTATTCATAAATAAACAGTGGCTGAATTGAAGAATGTTCAATCATTGATTCAATAACCATGATTTTCAGTGAACCTACACTCAGCGAGCACTTTATTATGTATTTATTGGACTTTTTGGTCTTCTGCTGCTGTACATGAATCAGCTGGCTGAATACATGGCAGGACTCTCTGGCCCCTTATTTATTTTTCGCTTTTGAAATGTGTGGCATGAGAACGAAACGCTGTGTCCTTCCTTGTTGAATTAATAGAGACAGAACACACTCCTAGCCTTGATAAATGACACTGGATTGTGATACCATAAACAACCACATGATGGCACACTTTACCACACGAATGCCATGAGTAAACTGCAATATAGGCAAATATAGCCTAGTCCTTCATGAAATGTAATTACATTTAATCTAAAACAGCCTTAAGAATTTTGCACCACGTTATAGATTTGGAGGCATATTCAGAGATTTTTGTTCCGAAAGCAGTACAGTTTTGCAGTTCTCTTAATATTGCTTTGCTTACATGATCACTTGAATTGCAGCCTAGAAGTAGTCATGGTCTGCCTGATGACTGGACCCAACCGGGCCTGGTTTTGTTGGTTAATACTTAAATAGGAACCCTTTCAGAAAAAATAGGATGCTGCTGCAGGCAGTATTGGTGGGAGACCTTGGGTGCAGACTTCCCTCTGACCAAACATAAGACCAATGTCCCAGTATAGCAACGGGGACGTTACCCATGGGACACAACGTTAGAATACAGGCCTCGACTTCTATTGGTCCTTCAACATACCATGGCACCTAGTGCATGTGTTGATTATATCCCCCAGGTATATGCTGCACACTGGTGCTGGTAGATGAAGAGATAAGCACCCCCATACACGCTGTGAAGTGCTTTGAGATCCATGAAAAGTCACACCCTGCAGTGTCATCATTTATCTGTGTTTTTTGTGATATCCTGAATGAGAATAAGTCTGGCTCCATCCCTTGCCTCCTTTGTTTCCATCTTCTTGATACTGACTTGGAGGAAGAGGAAAATCTACATGGGGGTGATATTGGCTCAGGCAGTAAGAGCAGTCGGCTGGCAGTCGGAGGATTGCCAGTTCAATCCCACCCTGGGTGCGTCAAAGTATTTCTGAGCAAGATACCTAACCCCTAAATGCTCCTGACGAGCTGGTTAGTGCCTTGCATGGCAGCCAATCACCTTGGGGTGCGAGTGTGTATAAATGGGTGAACTGTCCAGTGCTTTGGATAAAGGTGCTATATAAATGCAGACATTTACCATTCACATAGATGCCTAATCCCTTTCCCTGGTTCATCCCTCCTTTCCAAAGGTGAGATCTTAGTGACACAGAGACTTCTGCACACCATACTGAGCTGTGTATCACCCAGGAAAGCAGCCTTGTATACACAGCTGGAAAGGCATGCTGTTAGCCACAGCGTATTCAAACCCAGTGTTTACAGGATTATCCGAAGTAAAAGAGACAGCCTAGGACCTAGAATTAAGACACTAGCCACATGTAATATAACGTCAGATTAGGTTCGTAATTGCGCTAAGACCTGGTACAGTAAGTAAAACCCAAAACAACTGTATTTTTCTTCAGTCCATGTTCCAGATTTGGGTGGGGTCCAGGTTTTACTCAGTTACCTGGGTAACTCTCAGGCCCCTGAGCTAGCATGATACTTGAATTATTATTATTATTATTATTATTATTATTATTATTATTATTATTATTATTATGAATTCTTATTCTTATTCGTCATGCTTTGAGGTTGTGTAAGGCATGATATGTGATGTGATATATTTGAATATTCTTCATACTTGTTGAGGGTATTGTATATGGAGACCATACCATTTAGTAGGTTTCCATAATGCATATTGCACAACACACATGAAACCTTTGAACGGTGTATTATTTATGATGGCAATTCAGTGTTAAATTTAAATACACCCAATAGCCATGTATAACATTCTAACTGAAAAAAAGTGCCCTGCATCTGCTACGGTACACCCCTTTTGAACTTGAAGCAACGTCTGATCTCCTTTTCACCAAATGACAGTTAAACCCCATAGAAATCCACATACATTTGGGCCCCCCCCCCCCCCATAATGACAATGCAAGGGGAAAAAAGTTTGAATCATCTTGCAATTAATATACTAAGGAAAGCAAAGCATCAGGAATCAATTATTTAATAATGTCTCACAGCCTGAACTGCCCCCCCCCCCCCCCCCCCTCCCAACCGTTGTTTTTCAGGAGAAGGCCAACGCGCGTATCTGTGTTGGAGTGCACTTCCTGTTTGTTGCCATGGTGCTGTTGGCTCAATGGGGTTGGAAGGGTCCAATATCACCGCGGTAATTGATATCAGATGCTTCCACGACCCCAGCTTTAAGTAACCTGGAAGCATTTATTTTATGAAAAAGATGTTTAGTTAAGTGCAGCAACGTGGCCTAATGAGTCTGGGGCCAGCCCTGTGATGAATATGATTGGTGAAAGCTCTGAAGGCTGGTGCCCGAGCTCTTCCTTCCTCCGTATTGGGTTACAGATTAGCAGACTTCCTGTCCAGTTCAAGTATTTGCTTTCCAACTGATGGTTTTTGTGGGGTTCATCGCGTATTATTTCAGATGGCCTTTTCTGACAGAACCGCGCAGCCCTGGTAAGACCCCGTGTATAAGTCGATGAATTTGAAGCACCCGAGTGACTTTTTCTTTAAACTAATAGATAATCATCTTTGACCATAGCTGTGGCCGACACAGAGAGATGAAGCCATTTGTCTTGTGGGACAGTCATTCTCACCCCCGGGGTTGAGAGGGTTATCCCTGCTACAGCTCATCTCTCTCACGCAGCTGTTTGGATGCTCAGTCTGTAGGCCAGTCTCCGTGGGAATGCTACGCACTTACCACCCTTGGACATGAGAAGGAACTTGGTTATTAATGCGGACCACTGACATACAGGAACTGTTATCAATCCCTTGTAAAACACTGGAATGGCTTTGAACCTGGGTTTGATGTGGTAGAGCTCAAGTTCACGTACAGGGATCGAGTTTAATGTCCCGCACTGCAACAGTCTAGGGAGTAATGCCACACATACATGGTTCACATTTACAAAGGATGTTAAAAACCAAATATGGTGCCGTATTTATGACTGCTTGATACAAATAAATTTATTTAAAATAAATATAATTTCCTCACAGAAATGCAGAACAAGAAGGGGTTACAATAGAAGCTCAAAACACATGATGCGATATTCCCCAGTGTACTGTACTGATATAGCATATTGTTAGAATGTTTTTGTTTTACCACAACGTGTGGTATAATGCCATTGATTATACAAGATAAAAGGGCTGGAACTAATTTGACAGAAATGTACATAATCGTAGACACTAAATGAAATCTTCCTTAAGTTCCAATGCAAGACAATTGTGAAGATTACAATAAATTATAATTTGGCTGATGTATACATTGAGTCATAGCAAAATCCAGAGTGTAAGGTTTACAACCAAAGACACATCTCCATGGACAGCATTAATCACACCAAGGCTGGCAAGAACAATAACAATGGATACATGAACGCTGTGCTCATAAGCTAATGTTGAGTATTTTATTTTTCTCTCATTATAGCAAAAAATTACCAAAATCCAAAAGTGTACATCCATTTATACTGAGGATTTAACTTATCGTAACATTGTGGAGTAAATACAAAATATTCTTCAGTAAATTGCCTGAGGTTGTCTGAGTCCCTTCAGCTATTGAAAGAGACTGGCATCTGGCATCTTGCTGGCATCCGTACCTACTAAAGCCCACGCTGACAGCATGCATCCAGACAACCTGCCAGAGCCAAGTCCCTTCCATTCTGCTTAATTACCTGTTCTATTCTCATGGCTCTACAGCAGCTGATCCAGGTTACATTACATTATATTACATTATTGGCATTTGGCAGATGCTATTATCCAGAGCAACGAACAACAACGTGTAAAGTGCACACACATAACCAGGGACAAGTGCACTAAAAGACCCTAGAGGGAAGTACAGTTTACCCTTTGTCTAGCTAATTCCATAGAAAAATGGGGGCTGATTGAGGAGCCGAATCAACAGTGCAGTCCGTAAGTATTTGGACAGGGGTAACATTTCTGTATTCTGTACTCTGGCTCTGTACTTCAGTACATTGTATTTGAAATTGAACAATGAATACGAGGTTAAATTGTCACTTTTAACTGTCACCTTTTAATTTCAGGGTATTCACATCCATATTGGGTGATCCGTATGTGTACATCCCTTTTTATACGTAGTCCCCCAATTTAAGGGGACCAAAAGTAATTGGACAGTCGATACGGATCACCTGATACGGATGTAAATAACCTGAAATTAAAGGTGACAGTCAGGCAATTTAACCTCATATCAGTTGCTTCAAATCCAATGTGCCGGAGTGCAGAGTGAGAGAGTGCTGTGCTCACTGTATCTACGCTCTTCAGACACAGCCCTCCACTGAACGAAGCAGCCAACGATCAGAGCAAGAGTGGACACAGCCAGGAAAGTGGAGGGGCTTTGGGGGTCATCAGATGCCAGAGGTCCCTGAACCCTGAAGCTCAGACACTGGCCCTGTCCCCACTGCGCACACTGGTGTCTACACTACCCCGTGCTCACACATTACACTGACCATGAGTCATCCTACATAAGGGGTCTTTAGCCTCCAGGCTGACAGCTTGTCTGCTGGATTTAGTTTTTGTCCTTGTTGCTGTCCGCTTTATTGATCGACCAAAACCAAAGCAGCGGATTATGCAGTTAACTGAACTTAAACCGATAGCACAGCACCAAACTTACACCCGTACAGCACCAAACTTACACCCTTATAGCACCAAACTTACAGCCTTATAGCACCAGACTTACACCCTTATAGCACCAAACTTACACCCTTATAGCACCAGACTTACACCCTTATAGCACCAGACTTACACCCTTATAGCACCAGACTTACACCCTTATAGCACCAAACTTACACCCTTATAGCACCAGACTTACAGCAGTGCCATTGTCCCCTATATACTGTCCTACAGCATGTACATCTGCAGGAAATTACGAAATAACATACATATTTAAAAAGATTAAAATTATAAAAATATATCTGGATTAATTGCATACACTTTTACACAGTATACACTGTGAAAGTGAAAACACTTTTTTTAACCTTCACTGAATTTTCTTCGGCAGTAGACCTCTGCTTTGTTAACTGGCCACTTTCGAGATCGCCTCATGCACCAAATTATTTAATGTCCCATTTTCCTACCACACAGACCCAGGGAGCTGCCCACAGCTCACCCTAACACCCCTCCCCACCCCACCCCAGCTCAGCGGATTTCCCAATTAAGTCTTAACCGCCCGCGCATGCAGGACAATTAATGACCGACGTCCACCGGCTAACTGCTTCCACACTTCTCACCTTCGTCGCAGCTGTACGGCCCCGACTAAGTCCTAATTCACTAAGCAAACAAGCGCTGCTGTTATTCTTACATTATTGGGCCTGCCAAATTCAAATTGAATCGGCAAGCGGTTTATGAGCGATGTGTGGAATGCCCAATATGCCTCATGATCTTTCTTTGGTGTGCGTTCCGGGGGGGGGGGCGTTGATTACAGTGCTCCATGGGTGCGAGTACGACTCCGTGGAGATGGGGGGGGGGGGCTATCGAGAGCACGAGTCACTTAGGATCAATGCACAGACAGGAAATTGTGGCAGGCATAAAGCTAAATATATAATTCCTCCCGCGCCGGTAATCACAGTGTCCAGACGATTTGAATTGACAGCTTAACCACTCGTACCTCAAAGACGCTCTGTTTGAGGGGATCGGTCTGTGACAGCGTGCATCCCCTACACCCAGCCTTCAGACCCAAGGGTTTTGCTCCAAGTGGGTGCACGTTTCGCCAAACTGGGATTGCACGGGTCACTTTTTGCCGGATACAAGTGGCTGGAAGGAAACAATTTTCCTCCTAGAATTAGTTACCTGATTATGTACCCCCGTCCCCCCCACACCCCCCATGGCAGATGGGTGTAGCTCTGACCCAATGCACCCCGGTGTGTAGAAGCAGGCCTTTATTGCAGCCTGTGCCATAACCTTGGCATCTGCAATAATGTTCTCATTTCACTTAACTTGTTAAAGTATCTGCAATTAAAATGCAGACATGAAACATTCGATTCTACCATTTCACAAACGTTTTCACAAAATTGCATATTTCCAACCACGGACATAAACACTCAAAAGCAAATACTTACAAATACATTTTAATTCAATTTAATTTACAATTACTTTATTTATTTATTTATTTAGGGGCAATGCACTTTTTTTTATTATCGGTTAAATGTTTTTTTTTTTGTGTACTGTTCAATTAGTTATTTCACTGAATGTACCAGTTGTTATATCATCCTAACAATATTCAATACAAGAACATGGTATGGGTTCGTTTCCCTACAGTATGCCTCTGCCTTCTGTTTGGCTTCAATCCTCAAATGAGCGACGAAGACCCCCCCTCCACCCACTCACCGAGTAGAGCTTCACAGAATATGAAATTCAAATAATTAATTTTCGGTTTTCGCATTTGCATATGCAATAATTCTGCCCTTATGGCACGCAAATATCCTGACAGAATCTCTCTTCCCTCTGCATATGGAGGGCATTTATGTTCATCTTGATTGCATTCTTGATGAGCGCGTCAGGTAGCTCGTACACTCCAGCGACGAGGATGTGATGGGCATTTTCGGAGCCAATTCCGCACTGCTGAAGTGATTAAATGCACACTTGAGTCCCCGTAACTATCTGAACAGCGACGCGAGGACGGATCGTAATCAGCGCCGACAGGCAGGGCCGCATAATAGCCCGCTTCATTGTGGGAGACCCCGTTGTCAGTCAAGTGCTGGGATTCACGAAACCAGAATATCAATATAACTCCATTGCCTTAAAACCCGAAGACAGAACTGATAAATAATTCAGCCTGGAATAATCTGCATGTAAAGCAGGGATGGAGCAACTGAAGAGCGCTTGCCTACATCCGTTACCAGCTTTTTTCAGCGGAGGAAGGTCTAGTTGCTTATTGTTCAAGCGTTGCCAATTCCTGTGCCAATCACGTGTGACTATTCCTCTAACGTTTCTTTACTTATTTACCTATTTATATGGATCCCCATTAGCTGGCACACACAGCGGCAGCTATTCTGCTAGGGGTCCAGATGTGATTTAGAAAAATACTGCACAACAAGTATGCACAGGAAATGGAAAAGAGAAAATTGAAAAGAGAAAATATTGCATCAGTCCAATAATATGACCATTTAATCTGCCCTCAAGACACCAAAATTCACATTTTGTCCTCTGTATTGGGAGAAAAAAGCTGGTGTCAGGATGTCCATCTCCAACTCGTTGAAGAGCACATCTCATAGGCACACTGGATGATGCTGTAGTCACAGAGGTGATGATTAAAACGTGTTACAATCAGATTCCTGCTGGAGAATGCAGTACTATGCCTTTGTGAGAAACTACATCCTGACTAACCAGCATTAAGAGATGTACTACAATCTGAGATCTATTACAACCAACTTATGACAGTAAACAAAACAAGCTGAATGACAATATTGAGTTTTTAAGCTTAGTCAGACCAAGGCCCTGGGGATCTTTTTGATAAAGGTCTGCATTAATTAAACATTTTCTCACATTACCTTGCATTCTGTAGGGTACAGGGGCCTTAGGAATGGTCAACAGCAATTTGCTGATTTCGTTATCAGGAACAGTTCTATTTAAATCATTACTTGTCATGAATGGGACCGTTTATTCTAATGAACCTTGGCCGCCTCAACGGTTTAATCTGTTTGTGGTCTCCATGGCGCATTTAGCTGCGCTGTGATTGGATGAGAGAATGACAGCGATTTGATTGTAAAAGGAAGCCTCGTCAGACCTTGCAACGAATTACGTGTGAAAAGCAGTGGACTTCTGGGAAAGCTCCAACGAACACCTAGAAACAGTACCATGTAGAAGGACGACTATGTACTCGCATAATCTCAAAATCTCGTCGCATACTTGGTAAATTAGCCTGGATGTGCATATCTGTGGTCCTGTTAGAACACAAATTCACAGCTGGACCCTTTCAAATGTGCCCCAATCTTCTGCCTGATCTCAACATGCGCTGACTTCTCTTCAATGTACTTTCAAAGCAACAATTGAGGTGCGGGGGGGACACTACAATGGTATTCTGGAGTGCTCCTGAGTGCACGTGCCATGCCTCAGTAGCACAGATTTTCTCTCAGAGTGCATCCGTTTGGACAGCGTGTGCGTTTCCTGAGTGCGTTTGCTCCGGTACCACTGCAGCTTGTCGGCATCCACAGCACATCCGCACGCATTCATCTTTAAACCCAGCGGTTCGAGCCGGGGGTCACTGCAGCTGGCACTGGAGCCAGCGCTCGCTCAATTAGCGTGTTCGCCGAGTCCAGCCAGAGCTGTACAACAAAAAAAAAAACGTTTTGCGTTCCCGACCGGTCCCTTCGCAGGGGTAACTAGGTAGACGTACTGTAACCCACTTGATAAATGTCAACCGAAACGGGGCTATCAGCTGAAAGCAATTTCCAGGTCCTGCGTTCAGACCAGGGGCTGATTTTCACTGCTTCATCTATCATGAGCCGCCGTTTCTGTGGCCAAGATACACAATGCCCTTTAATTGCTGACATGTGGACCCAAAAGCACCAGAAAGCCATTTTCCCCCTTTTCTGTACACGGACTCCTGTTTATTTAATGACCGAGGGTATTTTTGTCCATCGGAAATAATGCTTCTGAGAGCGGCTCCAGCATAATGTATCATTTCCTGTGTTTGTTGAAAGGACAGCCACGGTGCCAGGATTTGGGGTCTTGATCGCAGAGCACGCTGAACTGCAATCCCAAGCTGAACGGAGCTGTTGAAAGTGTGTCGAGAACCACCCCAGGGACGCGAGTATTCGAGTTACACTGGCAATGATGTTCAATTCTGTAAGCTTCAAATTCAATTACCAACGGCATAGCAACTATAAACTCTCGTAATGTTTTGTTTTCTCCACACTAATACTCTATTTCCTGCAGACTAGTATTTGCCACTTTACTATTGTAAGTCAAACAATTTCAGTTTATCTCAATTTGTTAACAGGACATCCGAGAACCCCCCCATACAATGACTGAGGCCACTACCTATGCACTACTATCTGAAATGCTTGGGGAATGGGACTTAATATGGAAGAATAAAAGTTATGGCCAAAGTGGTAATGCTGCCCATATACACTCAGTGACCACTTTATTAGGTAGATCTGTACACCAGCTTGTTAATGCAAACATTTGATCAGCCAATCATGGGGCAGCAGCAGCTAAATGCATAAAAGCATGCAGACATGGTCAAGAGGCTCAGCTGTTTTTCAGACCAAATGTCAGAATGGGGAATAAATGTGATCTAAGTGACTTTGACTGTGGAATGATTGTTGGTACCAGACGGGGTGGTTTGAGTATCTCAGAAACAGCTGATCTCCTGGGATTTTCACACACAACAGTCTCTAGAGCAGAGAATGGTACAAAAAAACTAAAAACTTCCAGTGAGCAGCAGTTCTGCGGGCAAAAACGCCTTGTTAATGAGAGTTCAGTGGAGAAGGGCCAGACTGGTCAAAGCTGACAGAAAGGTGACAGTAACGCAAACAACCACACATTACAACAGTGGTATGCACAAGAGCATGTCTAAGTAAAAAAATAAGTTTAATAAATACCTCACAAAGTGATCACTGAGTGTATAATTTGATATGTGTGCACCTTATTTGGTTTATATTGGTAGCTGAAATATTATTGAGCTTGCATAACTGTTGAAGACTGAATCTGAAACAAACATTGGAAGCACATTACAATATCTGTAATCCCACAGAGAGCTTCTGAATCCCTTCACCAGAGGGTTTACTGCACATTCAGTGTGGTGCTTTCTACACATTTGTGGCACTGGTTTGATTAAAAATCACATTAAAAGTCCATTTTTACCCTGCTTGTTTAAAAACATGCAGAGACAGAAGCCGACAGGTCCTGACAGGGATTGCCTGGACTTGAGCTCACAAGCATTGCTCAGAGCACCAGCCTTGGCCCACACTCATTATCATGAAGGACAAGTAATTGTCAAACTGCTTATTTTATTCCAGAAGTTCACATGTTGAGACACCGTGTCCACTCAGACAGAAACAGCAAGTATAGAAAAAAGAGACTCTCCAGTGGATATCACCCCAGTAGCTCCTTGGTCTTGGTGGCCAGTTGTTTCTCTATGTCAGCAGAAAAACTGTCTGTCATTTGCTGAACCTGCAAAAGAAAAAAATATATCCAGATTTATTAAATATACCATTATAATATCCAACTTTTACTGTAGTCTAGTGGCTAAGGTACATGAATGGTATCTGGAAAGTTTGGGCTTGAACCACCACAATTAAATCTGCCTTGATCAAGGCCCTTAACCCCACATTGCTCCAGGGAGGATTGGCCCCTGCTTAGTCTAATCAACTGTAAGTCACTTTGGATAAAAGCATCAGCTAAATTACAAATGATCATTATATTAAAATGTACACATGATGTATACATGTCCTCACATCCATACATTTAGACAATTACATTCGTGTTCAAATAAATAGCAGTGCGTTAAAAAAAGTGAATAAAGTGCAAATATATTTTAATAGCTTTTAGTTCAATAATTCAAATGTAGTGGAAACATTACATATTCAATTCCACATCAAAGCATTAGCAAATTTTATCAAGTCTGCGTTATTCTTTTATAGGAAGCAAAGAAAAGGAACAACAATCTGTTCAAAAAAATTGGAGTGTCAACATTTTTCTGTTCAAACTCCCTTCAAACTGTATAAACTGAAGACATTTTTCAAGATTTGACTTAAAATTACTGAACTAATATTTAGTTGCATAACAATTGTTTTTGATAGCTGCTGTGCATTTGCGTTGCATTGAGTCAACCAACTTCTGGCACCCCGAAACAGGTGTTTCAGCCCAGAATGAACAAACTACATTCCACAGTTCCTGTGAATTTTTGGGTTTGCTTCAGAAACTGCATTTTTAATGTCACCCCACAAGTTTTCAATGGAGTTGAGGTCTGGGGATTGAGCTGGCCACTCCATTACTTCAATCCTTTTTGTCTGGAACCAAAATATTGGTCACTTACTCGTGTGTTTGTGGTCATTGTCTTGTTGAAACACCCATTTCAGGGGAATTTCCTCTTCGGCGTACGGCAATATAATCTCTTCAAGTATTTTGATGTATTCAAACTGATCCATGATCCCTGGTATACGAACCCAACAGCGTAGTATTAAAAACATCCCCATACGATGATTTTTGCGCCACCATGCTTCACTGTCTTCACAGTGTACTGTGGCTTGAATTCAGTACCTGGGGGTCGTTTGACGTACTGTTGACGAACACTAGATCCGAAAAGAACAATTTTACTCTCATCAGTCCACAGAATGTTACGCCATTTCTCTTTGGGCCAATCGATGTGTTCCATGGCAAATTTGAACCGATTCTGCACATGCCCTTTTTTCAACAATGGTGCTTTATGGGGGCTTCCTGCTGATAGCTTAGCTTCGATCAAATGTCTTCTGAATGTAACAGTAGTTACAGGTAATTGTAGATCATCTTTGATCTTTCTGGAGCTGATGAATGGCTGAATCTTTGCCATTCTGACGATTCTTCGATCCGTTTTAACAGTAGTTGCTTGTTTTATTCCGCTTGTTTCAGGTTTTTGTTGCCAATTTAAAGCATTTGAGATCATTTTAGCCGAGCATCCTATAATTTTCTGCACTTCTTTATACGTTTTCCCCTCTCCAATCAACTTTTTAATCAAATGATGTTGTTCCTCCGAACAATGTTTGGAACGGCCCATTTAAGCAATTCAGAAGGAAATACATTTTATAACAATGTGTGAAACATTTTCTCCCCTTCTTCCTTAATAAAGGACAATTAATGACACCTGTATTTTTCTTGAACACAACTGTATGTATAAAAATACCCCATAAAAATCATAAGCAACATGTGTTCCGTTTAAGTATATTATCATATGCATGTACTTTTCAGCGATTTCAGATTAACCCATTTAGCTGCTTCTCCAGCATGTCTCCAGCAGGTCTCTAGCACAGAGAGGTGGGTTTACCTGCGTCTCCAGCAGGTCTCTAGCACAGACAGGTGGGTCTACCTGTGTCTCCAACACAGACAGGTGGGTTTACCTGTGTCTCCAGCACAGACAGGTGGGTTTACCTGCGTCTCCAGCAGGTCTCCAGCAGGTCTCCAGCAGGTCTCCAGCACAGACAGGTGGGTTTACCTGCCTCTCCAGCAGGTCTCCAGCACAGAGGGGTGGGTTTACCTGTGTCTCCAGCAGGTCTCCAGCAGGTCTCCAGCACAGACAGGTGGGTTTACCTGTGTCTCCAGCAGGTCTACAGCACAGACAGGTGGGTTTACCTGCCTCTCCAGCAGGTCTCCAGCACAGAGGGGTGGGTTTACCTGTGTCTCCAGCAGGTCTCCAGCACAGACAGGTGGGTTTACCTGCGTCTCCAGCAGGTCTCCAGCAGGTCTCCAGCACAGACAGGTGGGTTTACCTGTGTCTCCAGCAGGTCTCCAGCACAGACAGGTGGGTTTACCTGCCTCTCCAGCAGGTCTCCAGCACAGAGGGGTGGGTTTACCTGCGTCTCCAGCAGGTCTCCAGCACAGAGGGGTGGGTTTACCTGCGTCTCCAGCAGGTCTCCAGCACAGACAGGTGGGTTTACCTGCGTCTCCAGCAGGTCTCCAGCACAGAGGGGTGGGGTTACCTGCGTCTCCAGCAGGTCTCCAGCACAGAGGGGTGGGGTTACCTGCGTCTCCAGCAGGTCTTCAGCAGGTCTCCAGCACAGAGGGGTGGGGTTACCTGCGTCTCCAGCAGGTCTCCAGCAGGTCTCCAGCACAGACAGGTGGGTTTACCTGCTTCTCTATCAGCCGGATGGTGTCCTCAGAGACCTGGTCCTTCTCCCTCTTCAGCTGGGTGACCGCTCCTGACCGGACCCGGCGCAGGGACTCCTTGGCCTTGTTGCTGAACTGCTTGGCCAGCTTAGCCAGGTTCTCCCTGTGCTCCCTGGTCACCCTGCAGGTCAGCAATACGAGAGCAATATTATCCATTACAGTCCAAAGAACCAAAATAAGGCAAAAACTTCCAGTTCAGACAACGCCAATTCAAGACCTGAGGCCAATACAGCACCCCTGAGTCTTCATCCATCCATCCATTATCTGAACCCGCTTATCCTGAACAGGGTCGCAGGGGGGCTGGAGCCTATCCCAGCATACATTGGGCGAAAGGCAGGAATACACCCTGGACAGGTCGCCAGTCCATCGCCGGGCACACACACCATTCACTCACACACTCATACCTACGGGCAATTTAGACTCTCCAATCAGCCTAACCTGCATGTCTTTGGACTGTGGGAGGAAACTGGAGTACCCGGAGGAAACTCACGCAGACATGGGGAGAACATGCAAACTCCGCACAGAGAGGCCCCGGTCGACGGGGATTTCAACCCAGGACCTGCTTGCTGTGAGGCGGCAGTGCTACCCACTGCACCATCTGTGCCGCCACCCCTGAGTCTTGTAATAGGTAATTGCTCATCCACATACATTTCTGTCCAAGACCCAAGTTAAGCAACCCAAACTCAGGCAGTTCTAGATGGATAGGAATAAAACAAAGGTGAGGGGGGGGGGGGGGGGAAATAAGGTACAATTTAACAAAAACATTATTCTATAAAATGCGGTCCTATATCTTGATAAAACATTAATATACCATATTAGTCCTGCAATAATGTTTTCCTGATAAAGGCATCTGTGGTTTTACTGGTGAACAGGCTGCAGAGCTCACCAATTCACAAGCTTGTTGCCAAATTCACAGGTCTTTTCGTTTTAAAACTTTAGACCAGGACCACTTCTCGCAACGTCATTCATTTGTATGACAGTGTTAGGTGTGTGCATTTGCAAGCCACGATTTTACCTTCTTTTTTTTTGTGGGCAGCATACCAAGATTTTAAAGGGGCTGTTCATATGAAAACATTTAATTAAAGTATGTTAACCCAAAATACTATCTATCCATCCAAATAGCGGAGATGCAATCTTTTCCAGATTAAGACTTTTTTTTTTTTTTTTTTTTTTTTTTTTTTACATGCAGTTCACCGGGACATAATGGACCTCTATGGACCACTCCTTTTCTGGTAATTAATGTGCTGACAATTTACATTTGGATGGGTAACAGTTCACCCAGAAGTTTCCGCTGACGTACACCAGTATTCTGGTGCAAACTGCTCATGTCTTCTTTGTAGTCTGACACTGAGCTGAAGGACTTCCTATATATTGCTTTGGCACAATTTCACCAACTAAAGTTGACAACTGGCTAATGTACACTTTAACGTTTTTATATGCAAGCCAAGCGCAGCAAACAGCTGGCTGAAACACTGATCAAAACAATTTAGGTTCGCCCCAGAATACTGGTGTGCCTCAGCACAAACCTCTGCTTGTGTGGACACAGTTGGTGAGTCCTGGCAGTAGAAGAAATAGTTCTGGATTAGAATGTCCATTTCTGAGCTCTGTTGATGTTTGCGAGTAACTGTGGCATTATATTTGGAAAGAGCTGTTGAGTTTTTTTGAACGGAAATTGTCGGTGCACTGATTACCAGAAAAGTAGTGGTCGATAGAGGCCCATTATATCAGTGAACTGCATCAAACAAACAAAAAAAAAGGAACATCTCAGCCAAATGGATAGATCGAACATACTTTCATTTTTTTGGTGAACCGACCCGTTATAGATGCGAGCAGGTCAGAGATCTGCTGAATCACAGTGTGGGGGGTGAGCACTTTATTAGGTATTTATTAGACTTAGTTTTTAGACTTATTAAGTCTTCTGCCACTTCGAGGTTTGTCGTGTTGTGTTTTCAGAGATGCTCTTCTGCATACCACTGTTGTAATGTGCGGTTATTTCTGTCACTGTCACCTTCCTGTCAGCTTTGACAAGTCTGGACATTCACCTCTGACCTCTCTCAATAACAATCATTCCACAGTTAAAGTCACTTAGACCACATTTTTTCCCCCATTCTGTTGGTTGATGTGAACATTAACTGAAGCTCCTGACCTGTATATACATGATTATATGTATTGCACTGCTGCCATACAATTGGCTGATTAGATATTTGCATGAGTAAGTATGTTCCTAATAAAGTCCCCAGTGAGTGTAGCAGAGTAGGGAAACAAATGGTTTCCTTTGACTGGAAGTTTCTACAGGAACTTCTGGTGAGAATGGAGATAATAACACTGGGTCGTATAGAGAACTGACTATGCAATGGTATATACATACATCCGTAAGCAAATATAATGTAGTTAAAAAAAAAAAGATGGCGCTCTTTTTTTACCCTCAAAGAAATAGCCATTTATAGACATTAAACGTTCATATTTGGTTGCAATAACAAGGCAACAGACTTGAACTGGAGGAAATGGATAAACGGGGAGGCAGGTCAGCTTGTGGAGTTACAGAACTACAGAGGTGCTTCCAAAAGGCAGAAATATGCAGGTAAGAATACTCCAGTCTGGAGAGTTCAGCAAATCAAGGGAAGTAAAACATTGTAGAGCTTTTCAAACAAACAGGTATGATTTTATACACACTTACACATGTGATAATCATGTGTAATCAAACATAATGACTGATCTTGAGTGTCTTTTTTTTCTTCTTTTTTTAATTTGGCATTAATTCGCAAACTACATACGAAATTGTGAGTCATTTTGCATAAAATAAATTATATACTACATACCACCATACAGGTTATGTAACCTTAAAGGAAGGTCATTAGTATAAGAGTTCAACCTTTTCAACAACATAACCTTACATTAAAAAAAAATTCAAAATCCACGACTTTAAAAAAAAGTTTAGACTGCGTTCAACAATTTGTTTTTGTTGGTGCAACAATTTTTCTTTAATTTGAAAAGGCAAATTCCATTTGCAAACAGTCCATGAATAGTCCCTGTTTACAGCGAACAATAACCGTAATTGCGTGTCTCAGGCCAATCAAGCGAGCCGCTCTCTTTGGAGATGCTAATGTTCGTTCCTGTGCTGATTACTCGGTCGGGCTTCTACTCATCCCCGCTCTACACGCACCTGCTAGAGCTGCACGGCTTTAAAAATAAAAAATAAAAAACTAAAAAAGCAAAAGTGACAAAGAACAGTTCTGTGGGTTTACACTGCGTGGACGGAACATCAAACTATTTTGACTGGCACCAGCGTGTAGTTGCAGTCAGCCTGGCCCGTTGGGACTGCGACTGCAGCAGACTGGGTCTGGGTGGGAACAAGGTCCAGCTGGATCGGGACCCCAGAATACCGCCGTTAACTCAATTAAAGCCCAAACACACCAATGCCTCTGGTCACAGATGGACTTTTAACGACATTTCAAAAACCGGAGCAATTTTTAAAAAAGATTGAAAGAAAAAAAAAAATCATTTTACAACATTGCCTTCATTCAAGTTACTACATATCTAAATTATGTTGCTCCTGTCACCACAGTTCAAAGACCGTTCTATCTCTATGAAGGATTTCGAGAACCTAGAATGAACTTGTCATGCTGCTGTAATGCCATGTGCTTCAATGGGCGTCACTGCACGTGGTAATTAGGCTTGTAATCCATCATAAATGTTCTGGATCTGCCTTTTTAGTGGCCGCTTTTCTTTTTGCGTCCTGTGCTTTTTTTAAATTCGCAGCAAGATGGAGCCAATATCACATTTTAAAACGGTTCGGGATGAAGTGCTGCCAAGGCCCTTCACTTTGAGGCAGCAGGGCTCTGTGGTCTGCTTGCTACCTTGAAGCCATTTAAATGTACACAGAGCCAAAATGGCCGCCGTTGCTCTTTTCTAACTCACTTGGGAATGGGCACCCTGATGATGGTGCCCTCCACATCAGGGTTGAGTCTCATGCTGCTGTCTCTCAGGGCCTGGGCAGCTGCCGCCGTGGCCTGTGGGTGGATCAAAGAGAGGGGCATTAGGGGTAATAGCAGCCAGCTGAGGCACACTTACCTGCCTGCACGACCAAACTCAGACACCCCCCCTGCCCCCCCCCCCCCCCTCCGTAAGAGCACCAGGAAGAGGGGCTGGCTGGCTGGCCTTTGATCCACTGTGAGACTCTGAGCAAGAGGATTCTGAGCAGGGAGAGTGTGTACTCTCTCCCCCTCAAGAGGGGCGGAGGAGAGAAGGAAGGACAAAGAGGAGAGAGGAGAACAGGCACACGGGTGGAAGTGCCAGAGGGGAGTGTCAGACCCCAGTCTCCTCGGGCTCGTCTGAGAGACTGCAGTGCAGGGGCTGACCTCCGCTGACCTTCCCCACAATGCACTGCAGCGTGGGTCTGGGCACAGTGCAGACTGAGAGCACGGACTGACGGCGTGCTTTGGGTGAGCTTCGCGACTGTTCACAAGGTGCTGGCGGTCGTGTTTTAGGGCATTAGCGGGGACCTCTTGAATGTCCGGCTCATGGACCAGGGCCAGGAGAGCAGGCTAAATGAGGACAACAAGCTGATGAACACACAACACATACACACACTCAACACTGAGCCCAGCACAGTGACTTTACAGTTTATAGCACTCTGTAAGCTGTGCTCCATGAAGTAAACTCTCCAATAAAAATGCCAGAGTATTTTGAACACCAAATTCTATACCACAACCTATATTGTGATGAAGAAAATAGGAACAGGAAATATCCCAAGTTGCAACAGTATTACACATTTACGATCGGTAAAAACGTTTATACTTGTGCTGAACAATTTTTGAGCATCTGTCAACAGCTACCCGGCCTTCAAAAACAGCAAAATATCCAAATCTCTTGTTTCTCCAGCACAATAAATGCATTGCATACCACCGTTAGATTGTTCTTGAAATTTAATCCACAAAGGTTTCACAACAGCTCCGGTTACAGAGAGCGCTGGGAGACTTTGCAGTTTTGTAAACAGCAGACATGTTCTGGTTAATATGCTACAAAAGCCTGCAGAATTAGCCTGGAGTTGATTGAATACTGCAGGTTCAAAGAGAACCAAGACTTCCACACGTAGCACTATAAAAACACCTCCATAATGACACTGATGGCACACAGGCAAACAGAGTGCTGTAATTAATGCCCTCTGTAGACTGGGGGAACAGCCATAGGCTCTTCGTAGGAGGTATACGTTTTGGGTTGTATTTTAATTAATTGCGGGAAAACAACGCTCCGTCCCAAGGTTGTGTGTAATGGATTAGAATCATTATGAGCCTATGCAGGGATGCCGGGTAATGGAAGGTGCTGGTTCTGTCCAGTGTGGCTGCTATTTGAGGGGGTACCAAAACCTGACCTCCTTGCCTATTGCAATCATCACATATTTAATTTAAGTCGCAATTCATAGCTATATATATCAAACATCTAGTCTTTATGGACTAAGGTGCCCTTTAGAAAACCCATAGAAAGGCCTTGGAATCACAATGCATTTCAACGGTGTCTTGAAAAGCAGTCATATGATCAAATGCAACGCTGGCGTCAGATGTGTCCGTTAAGGGAGATGTAATGCTCAGACCTCAACCGCCCATATGGGGTTAAGTTGACATTTCAAAGCATTCATATTATTTTTTACATTTTAATTTGTAAGGACTGTTTAATAAAAACTCACTGACACACTTATATAGGCAGCCAGCGATGTAAACATCATACTCCTTACTGGTAGGAAAGATTGTTACAAATATTTGAACTAGCTCACAAACTGCAGTCCTCTCCTAGCTCACAGAACACGGCCTTCAAGCCTGCTGTGACACGGAGGTAACTAAAGACCCCAAAGAACAACAGATGAACATTTACTTTCATACATTCAAGCTTAGTTTCTCTCCTTAAAACAGGACCGTATTCTACCAAGGGGGGGATAAACAATGTTAAAGGCCATTAGATTATAAAATGGCCATTTTCGAGCAGACCTGGTAACAGCACACACCAGTAAGCATGGAGGAGGTTATGGGGGGTGGTTATGGGGGGAGGTTATGGGAGGTTTTAGGGGGAGGTTATGAGGGGAGGTTATGGGAGGTTTTAGGGGGAGGTTATGAGGGGAGGTTATGGGAGGTTTTAGGGGGAGGTTTTGAGGGGTGGTTATAGGAGGAGGTTATGAGGGGAGGTTATGGGAGGAGGTTATGAGGGGAGGTTATGGGAGGAGGTTATGAGGGGAGGTTATGGGAGGAGGTTATGAGGAGAGGTAATAGGAGGAGGTTATGGGGGAGGTTATAGGAGGAGGTTATGAGGGGAGGTTATAGGAGGTGGTTATGGGGAGGTTATATGAGGAGGTTATGAGGGGAGGTTATAGGAGGTGGTTATGGGGGAGGTAATAGGAGGAGGTTATGGGGAGGTTATGAGGGGAGGTTATAGGAGGTGGTTATGGGGAGGTTATGAGGGGAGGTTATAGGAGGAGGTTATGGTGAGGTTATGAGGGGAGGTTATAGGAGGTGGTTATGGGGAGGTTATGAGGGGAGGTTATAGGAGGAGGTTATGGTGAGGTTATGAGGAGAGGTAATAGGAGGAGGTTATGAGGGGAGGTTATGGGAGGAGGTTATGAGGAGAGGTAATAGGAGGAGGTTATGAGGGGAGGTTATAGGAGGTGGTTATGGGGAGGTTATAGGAGGAGGTTATGAGGGGAGGTTATAGGAGGTGGTTATGGGGAGGTTATAGGAGGAGGTTATGAGGGGAGGTTATAGGAGGTGGTTATGGGGAGGTTATAGGAGGAGGTTATGAGGGGAGGTTATAGGAGGTGGTTATGGGGGAGGTTATGAGGGGAGGTAATAGGAGGAGGTTATGGGGAGGTTATGAGGGGAGGTTATAGGAGGAGGTTATGGGGAGGTTATGAGGGGAGGTTATAGGAGGTGGTTATGGGGGAGGTTATGAGGGGAGGTAATAGGAGGAGGTTATGGGGAGGTTATGAGGGAAGGTTATAGGAGGTGGTTATGGGGAGGTTATGAGGGGAGGTTATAGGAGGTGGTTATGGGGAGGTTATGAGGGGAGGTTATAGGAGGAGGTTATGAGGGGAGGTTATAGTAGGAGGTTATGGGGGAGGTTATGAGGGGAGGTAATAGGAGGTGGTTATGGGGAGGTTATGAGGGGAGGTTACGAGGGGAGGTTATAGGAGGAGGTTATGGGGAGGTTATGAGGGGAGGTTATGGGAGGAGGTTATGAGGGGAGGTTATAGGAGGTGGTTATGGGGAGGTTATGAGGGAAGGTTATAGGAGGTGGTTATGGGGAGGTTATGAGGGGAGGTTATAGGAGGAGGTTATGAGGGGAGGTTATAGGAGGTGGTTATGGGGAGGTTATAGGAGGAGGTTATGGGGAGGTTATGAGGGGAGGTTATAGGAGGAGGTTATGGGGAGGTTATGAGGGGAGGTTATAGGAGGAGGTTATGGGGAGGTTATGAGGGGAGGTTATGAGGAGAGGTAATAGGAGGAGGTTATGAGGGGAGGTCATAGGAGGTGGTTATGGGGAGGTTATAGGAGGAGGTTATGAGGGGAGGTTATAGGAGGAGGTTATGGGGAGGTTATAGGAGGAGGTTATGAGGGGAGGTTATAGGAGGAGGTTATGGAGAGGTTATAAGGGGAGGTTAGAGGAGGAGGTTATGGGGAGGTTATGAGGGGAGGTTATAGGAGGTGGTTATGGGGAGGTTATAGGAGGTGGTGTAGCAGGCAGCAGCGGCTGTGTGTGAGGTGTGAGCTGGGGGTTCTGGCGAGGCGCTCAGCTGGACGAGCAGGGCTCGCTCACTTCCTTCCTCTGACAACACGCCGCAGACTCCTGGCCCTTGTTTCAATAGCTCTTTAAGAACAAAGGCGCTCCCAAATAATCAATCAATTTGTCTGCAGCGAGGCGAAACGAGGGCTTCGGGTTTCAGCGCGGCGGGGCCGCGGACGGCCCTCGCATGCGAGAGGGAGAGCGTGCGGACGATGAAAGAGCCTCGCTCTTATTAAGATACCTCTCAACCGCCTTTTTTCTCCTCACAGCCTTCCCTTCTGCTGCTCACACGTCGCTTACTGTTAACAACAGGGCACGGGAGCAGCTCGACGCCGACCGTGGGGGAATAAGCGCCGGCCGATCACCGGGGTAACCGTCGCGCGCCCCTCCGGCCGCGGCGTGATGTCATCAACGCGGCAATGAGTCAAAAGTCGTTAAGTCAGCAGCACTGAATCCAATCGAGTGTGCAAGAGCCAGAGCCCGGTGGTTACCATGGACACCTAGTTAACAGAGCGGCCACAGTCTGAGGTAAACTTGTGGTCATGGAAACGCCCAATTTGGTTAAAATAATAATGCACACAAATTTAGCGTACATTAGTGTAGATCTAATGAAGCCGTTCAGGCTACACGGTGGCGGTCCTGGGAAGCTAGCGCATCAGGGAACAGAGTTGTACCTCTGGGAAGCCGGTCATGTTGACCACAATCAGCTGAGGAGACTTCATGGCGACCTGGCCCAGCTGGTTGATGGGGAAGCGGCCGTCCTTGGTGCTGACGATGATGTGGTCCAAGGCTCCTGAGGACGACAGAGACAGAGATTTGGGGGTTTGGATTGAAAAGGGACAGAGTTTCACACGCAGTCACAGAGGCTCGGAGGGCCGGAGTCAAAGCCCGTCGCCGGCAGACTCGCAGGACCCGACCTCTGCCCGCTTCGCTACAATACCGCCAAGAAGAGTCGGAGAGTCTCCTCAGACCCAGTACACACCACACAGCCCTTCACTCTGCCCTGGGCGGGAGGTCACGGGGAACTCTGCTCCGTGAGTCAGTGCACAGGGCCCCCCACCCCATCCTCCCACAGCTCAGAAACAGACCCCGCTGCCAACAGCGGTCTCCTGGCTCTGGTCTGGTTTAACTCAGGGCCTGTTCTTTCCTCCGACTCTGTCTAATTTCATCATTCTTCCTGCCGCTACGCTGTGGGGCTCAGCGTGCTCTTTTTGCCAACATACTTTGTGCACTTTGATCTTTTCTGCCGTTTTAAAGGGGGAAAAAGGCCTAATACAAAACACTACACAATGTTAGATATTGCATTCTTTAATAGCATTTGAAAAAAGTTGGCGGACTCAACACTTGCTTGTTATACAGTAACTCTTAACAGTTCATCACAATTGTTTTAAAATCACGCTTACATCAAGCGTCCATGTAAGGGCCTGCTCACAAGGAGGCAAGGCAACCCTGACCCTAGCCAAAGAAAGCACAAATTAAATGTAAAAAAAGACATTTTCCCGAAGTGGAATTAAGAAACGAGGCGGGACAGTGACGCAGGGGAAGTGCGTTGTGAAGGATGGAGTCTGCCTGCATGCTGCAGAGGCGTGCCCCAGGTCTGGTGCCATTACCTGAGCCCAGTCCCATCACACATCTGCTAGTACTTGCACCGGGGATACTGGCACTTCCCCTGCCTCATCCAAACAAGACCCAGGAAGGAAAGAAACCATTACCAAAATGGGCTCTTCCTGGTCAGGACACGACCCTTTCCCTGTCATTTTTTTCCTAATGTGAAATACCCAGTCAGACTTACTCACACAGGAGGAGCATGCTGCACACTCACACAGGAGCATGCTGCACACTCACACAGGAGGAGCATGCATACTCACACAGGAGGAGCATGCATACTCACACAGGAACATGCACACACGCCTAGGAGCTAGCACACATACATAGCTGCAAGCATACTCATACAGAGACATGAGTGGGCTGGCAGTAATACAGAACCCCCCCCCCCCCACCACCACCACCCCCGTGACGTTTCTGCAGCCCGTTTCCTCAGGCCCGTATTTGAGTACAGAGACCACCTGGAGTAAACGGAGACAGAGGCCGCTCTGGCGCTGAACAGGGGCTGATGTCAGAGATAGCCGGGGCTCGTATCCCAGGCACCCACAGAGAATCCGACCCCCCTCCAGCTGATGGATGCGCGCGCGGAACCACATCCGCAGACTGCAGATGAGTCTGGGCTCCGGTTCAACATCGCAGCTGTCCGAGGGTCCTTCGGTTCACTCTGACTATCATCTTCAGTTTTCCCTAATCCTGCAACCGACAACCTGTCACAATGCAGGGCCGGCGAGCTTAGGCCCGGAGGCCCCGGATCAGTCTTTTCAGCGTACGGCTGACTGGTGTCAGAGTGAGGGACTGATCCGGGGTCAGCGCACTACCCTCAGCCGAGGTGTCTTTCAGCTCCGCTCTACAGTAAACACGGCAGATAACGAGACCCAGATGAGATCGTCTCCCGAATCTGATGTCATTTTCCTCCACTGCTCCTCCAGTTCTCTTTTATTGTTTCGTTAAATTTACTGTCAAGCCAAATTCTTCCGGTTCCTGGAGTAATTCCGCATCTGGACTCAGAACAGAGGAAGAAGCGGACAGAGACGAACAAGAGCCAGGCACGGGTTCAGCGAAACGGAGAGTGACGTGCGAGCCAGGCAGGCGTCCTGCTTCTCCCCCTCCTGAGACACACTGACCCGGAAGGGTTTCAAAAAACAAGGCCAAACCAGACCTGGCTTTTCATGTGACCTCACTTCAGTCCTGATGGCCAGGGTGGGTGTTAAACGCAGAACCAATATTAACTCTGGAGCCACGAGGGCCCCGACGACCATATCTAACTGTCACCGCTCACCAAGATAGACTGCGTGCCATTTGCACACTTTTGCATTTTGAAACAGAAATACATTTTTTTTATCCGAATTACATTGAATTAAATCTTGTTTGATTAAATTAATTACACAGTATAATAGAAAATTACTTACTTATAGCACATTTTATTAATGACATTATACAGTGCAGTCCGTAAGTATTTGGACAGTGATAAAAAGGGATGTAATTCCTACATGGATCACCCAATATGGATGTTAAAGGCGACAATCTGCACTTTAACCTCATATTCATTGTTTCATTTCAAATCAAATGTGCTGGAGTACAGAGCTAAAAGAACAGAAATTATACCACTGTCAAAATACTTTTTGTATAATAGGAACATAGGTAATAACTCATATGTATGTCTACCCCCATTTTAACTGTCACTATATTGAATATGAAAAATGAATGGCAGTGATGGTGCAGATTCAGAGAAGCATTTGTGGATTTTCAGCATCTTTTAAAACCTAGTGTAGCACGGTGAGAGAGGGTGCCAGATTCGCCTGGTCTGGAGCACAGCTGACAAACAGCGGTAACCGGATGCTCGCCAGGAAGACTACAATACCCATAAGCCAGCGGGGCCACCTACCAGGAGAGGTGCGGATGCTCAGGTTGCGGCTGAAGTCGTCCTTGAGAGTGGCTAGCACGGCAGTCATGTCCTGCTTCACCTCCTCCAGGTTGATGATATCCTCCACCAGCTCCGGGTTGATGTTCACTTTCGCCTGCGGCCCCTTGGATTTCGCTGGACCAAAGAATCGTGCACAAAGCACAGACTAAATGGTGAAGTGGTCTGCATTTATATAGCGCCTTTATCCAAAGCGCTGTACAATTGATGCTTCTCATTCCCCCATTCATACACTCACACACCTACAGCGATTGGCTGCCATGCAAGGCACCAACCAGGTTTCAGGAGCAATTGGGGGTTAGGTGTCTTGCACTGGGACACTACGACACGCCTCGAGGCGGGATCGAACCAGCAACCCTCATTGGATCACTGCTGGTCAGTTATTTAGCTGACGCTTTTATCCAAAGTGACTGACAGTTGATAAGACTGAGGCCAATTCCCCCCTGGAGCAATGTGGGGTTAAGGCACTTTATTGCACATGAATGCGATTTAAAAGGGTGAATTTTCTGTGTGCAGCCAATCAGAGCAACTCGGCTGTCCTGATTGCTATGGGAAGCTCATTCCACCACTGGGTGGGCAGAGAACAGAAGAGTCATGAGTGATGCACTTATAAGTCGCTTTGGATTAAAAGTGTCTGCCAAATAACAAAAATGTAAATGTAAATGTAAAATGAAAGAAAATGGGGGGGGGGCGGTGGGATATGGCAGTTTGGGAATAGGGTGCTCAGGGACACTTCGACACACCCAGGGCTGGATCGAACCGGCAAACCCTCTGACTGCCAGACGACTGCTCTTACCACCTGAGACAATGTCGCCCCTATACAAACACAGAATAATATCTGATCTCCTGAATGTGATTCTAAAAGACACACAGAAATGAAAGGGCCAGACCTGCATGCAGGTGTATGACTTGAGCCATTACTAATAACAGCAGGACAGAGACCCAGAGTAAACACTGGTCTGCTTAAAAGGCGCAGAGAGCCAGCCTAGAGTGCTGTTATAGCGAAAGATCACAGACGAGCCCCTCCACTACCCCTATACACAGGCCCTGAGCTGAGCACGTGCCTCAGCAGGCCACGGGCCCTGTGCTGCACTCACCTTTACTCTTCTTGGTGCCATACAGACGGGCGAGGCAGAGAGGGGGGACCGCCGTCTGCCTGGGGGGGGTTAGAAGCCCCGGGGCCAGGGTGGTGAGGGCCCCCAGTGGAGCCAGGGTGGTGAGGGCCCCCAGTGGAGCCAGGGTGGTGAGGGCCCCCAGTGGAGCCAGGGTGGTGAGGGCCCCCAGCGGGGCTGAGCATCGGAGCAGCAGGGGCCGTAAGAGGCCGAGCCGACTCAGAGCCATCGCTGCGTCACCCGGTTCAGCGCGGCCTGAGAGAGAGGAGGAAACGTTCTGAGCGGAGCCACTGAGCCACGTACAGGTGTGTGTGTGTGTGTGTGTGTATGTGTGCGTGTGTGTACGACCCGTGCATGTGTGTGAGCATGTGAGTGCACGCATGCGTGTGAGCGCATGTGTGTATACATGCGTACATGCGTATGTGTGTGTGTGGTTACTGTGGTAACAGGTTGAAGTCCATATGCGTGTGTGTGTGTATGTGTGTGTGGGGTTACTGTGTTCAGGCGGAAGTCCAAAGACAAGTCTCAAACCGTAAACTTTTTTTTTCCAAGGGGAGAGAAATATCACGTTTTGAGCGTGTACTATCGCATGTCGATATTAGCCATTCCCAAAAAACAGAACCTATACCTGGAAACCCCATCAGGAACACCCTCACTGAGAGATCTAAAGCGCGCCAGCTCACACAGCAGCTCTCCCTGGGAAAGAGTACGACCCGTGTACGTAAACTCACCAGAACTCAAGAGGACACGGCGTCCAGGCCCTCTTATGAATCACTCACCACAGAAAGTGCAGCTGCTTCCCACTCAGCCGTGACAAGCACCAGGAACACGGGGATGAAGGGAGTCCATTTATTATTCCAACTACGCTGTACGTCGCATGCAAGTGCTCACACGATTCCCTTCAACTTATACCGCTGGCAGGCAAGGCGACCCGTTGGAAAGGTCCTCCAGCTCTCATTTGTGAGATAAGCCACCAGCTCCATCAGACGTCCTGTCATTTCTTTTCCGACTTTTCACTCAGCTGATGTACTCATCCGTGAGCGAGGGACTAGTTTCCACGCTACAGGCCACAAAAGTAGCAGAAAGCTAGCCTCAATCAGCGGAACTCAAAGGGATAAATCACAGGGAACTCATATTTTCTGTTCTGCACATTTTAGACAACGAAATAAGAGCTTTGTAAATGATCTGATCCTAGTCTACAACCATTTACTCTGTGGGGAACAGAGAGCGTTAGAATCAGTCCAGCATTCTTCAGCGTAGCAAAGCTTGGTGTAACCTGTAAAAACCTGGTGAAACTTGAGTAAAAATGGGATGCGTCTCTACATACTTGGCACAATACAAAATCAAGCAAGATGCTGGTGTAGTTGTTACAACAGACTGTTATTTTCTGTCAAGGTACGCAGGACTGTCAAAGCTGATCCTACCCAAAAAAAAAAAAACACCACTGATAACTCCAATATTTTTGTATCAGGAAGAAACAACTACATGAGCATGACAAATATTGGAGTGCCTGTCAATAAGAATAAAATATTGCAAGAAAATAAGATTAGTTATTTTGTAACGAAAAAGCTCAAGACAACATTTCAATTAGCCAGTAGATGGCACTGTGCTTATCCTGTACAACTCTTAAAAACAGATTCAGCAGGACTCACTCTAAGACTCACGCAAGGTACATGTTTCAAAATGATTATTCATTCAATGAAATGAAGAACTTTGTACCATCCAAACAGGGACTTTTCCCCTTCGGGTTTTCTTTAGGGAACTCCCAGAGAGACATCGGGGGACAAAGCAATTCGGCTCCAGAGCATGTCAGAGTAGGTGAACCCGTACTTTTTTCATTGCCAGTGAGTCTGAATAAACTCGACGACGTGTCTGACAGCAGAAGACATCCTCTATTGTGCATGGAAAATAAATACTTTTGAGCCGTGTTAAGAGTAACTCAGGCAGGTGGCGACGGCACCACCCCCTCCCCACCTCGCATCTGGGTGTGCGGTTTCAGCCTAGTCAAAATAAGCCCACGCCGGCATTCGCGCACGCGACCAGGCTTCCGTGTTTACGGTCTTTACTGTAAGTAATGTATAAACAGCACAGTACTAGCGTCTTTTCTAAACAAATCTCCGATTATATTCCGCTAAACAATGTTTGGAACAGGTCCACTGACAGACAGACCGGTTATTCATAAATGTGTTTATTGATATACATTTTATTTATTTATTATTAAACGTTGGTTTTGTGGCAGTGTCATCAAGCGAGGATATTGTCACTAACAGGCAGCGTGAAAGCAGGTTGAGAGAGAGATGGCGGACGTCTTTAGAGTGGAGGTGAAGCATAAAACTGATACACAGGTGTGGGGTGCAATACTGTATATACACCCCTCTGTTTGGGTCCAGATTTAAAGACCAGGACCAGCTGGCCCGCTTGCGTCTCTGATCCTATCTCACTAAAAGCACCCTCTTTAAAGATAAGCCATTCAAATATTTACAGTAAAAATGGATGCCTACTTATCATTGCTCCCCATCTCAATTGTTCAGCTATGGATACACAGTGGTAGGCTTTCTGTGGGTGTCACATCCGGCTAAGGCAGAAGGGTAGTTTTCAGTCTGTGAGTGAATCTGACTGCACCACTTACCCCGGCCAGATGCCCTTTTGGAAAAAGTACTATTTCACAGTGCCAGCCAGGGAAGTTCCGGCTAACAGAGTGTTCTCTGGCTCTTGCATTAGCAAGCCCTTTGGTCAGCTGGACATCAGCAGTCCTTAGAAAAATAGCTATTTGAACTGTGTAAAATAGTTGCATTTGATATACTTTGACAAAAATATGCTAATAGCACATAGTCTACTGTATACAACTAAATTGAGGAGAGCTTTTGAGTGAATGTGCTCATTTTGCACAGTTTAATTGATTTCCAACAAGACATTTTCAAGCATGATGTTAAGTTAATGTGCCAGATGGCAAACTGAAAATTTTCTATTAGAATCGGAATAAAGTAATGCAACCACAGCAGTTTCAGTGAACCTCACAAGAGATGCTCTGATAACTACAACATGGGCCTGCATAATATCTCTCTGCAGCACCTTGCCATTTCAACACACTTACTTAGTATTAGCCTATTCATCATATTTATAATATGAGGTTATCATCATGGCATATAGTCTAACTGTACGTCGAATGATACAGTACTGAATCCCCATGGGGCAGGGGAAATTGCCTGCAATGTCTCAGGGATATTACTGCGTTAACATTAGGCTGCCTAGAGTTGTCACGAATGGCTGCCATCAGAAATAACAACAGTTGCTCCAGATCAACTCCAGATTACCTCTCCCGTTACATTGTGGGAAAACGAGCAATATAGCTGACCATGCATTTTGGAGGACAACTGTGTAAAAGTGCAAATTCCAAATTGACGTAGGGTGTGTTAGTGACAAGATGATGCAGAAATCCAGGGCCACTAAAGGTCCAATGACAACACTTTGAATTCAGCAAAGAACAACTTCATTATAGAGGTCAATGACATGACGTGATGTGTTACTTTGATGTCTGAAACATTTATGATATAAATATATTTTAAAAATGTCATTAAAAAAAAAATATGTAAGCAATACTATTCCTCATGAGTTCAATTATATGAAAACCAATTCAGAGAATTATCAATGTAAGGAACTATTACACTTCAAATTGGCAAAATGTCATACAGGATAACGGTACCAACAGCACCAAAATGCTGAATGCAAAATGCACTTTTTTTTTTCTTTTTTTTTTCTTTTTTTTAACAAAAAACTTACATCTCTCCCTTGGGCATAATAAATGGGTCTTTCTGTCAACATATGACAATTAAAAAATGATCAAGTTCAATTGATTTTTAGGCTTCAAAGCACTAGGCTTTGCCCCAGCACTGGAATTTCATCTAATGTCATTCTGGATAACAGACAATCTGGGGCAAATGTAAGAAAAAATTTAATCTGTGATCTTATCAAAGTCATCATGCTCACTGGAACACAATGTCGCAAAATCCTGATTCTGGAAAGCGTCTAAAAAGCAAAATGTTCATTCCATGCAAATTTGTTTATTTTATATGAAATTACATATTTAACAGTTGAAGGTAAAGGTCATAGTTTTATATTGGCAGCCCAAACAATTGGCGGATTACAGTTCAAACTCATTTATTGTCATACCGGATGACAATTACGTCGTACTGGATAGTGTTTATTTTGTGTTACCCCACAGTGTCATTTGCTATGCGGAATGACATATTTATTTATTTTATTGCTTTAAGGAATATAATGTACATTGTCATTGTGCATTACAATGTAATTAACATATTGTAAGCTTTTTAAATGTTTTCAAGGAACATTTGATCTGAATGCATGTCCATGAGTAGCGTAAGAGAATCCACCACATCTATGTGTTCTTTGTAAGTATAATTATTATACTATTATTTGCCTTCAGGAATTAATGATGTTTTACATGTTTTAAGTACAGTTTTCACATTTTAAGGGACATGCTAGATACCCCTGTCCTGCAATGAGGACCCGCAAGAATTCTGACCCATCAGCTAGGAAGGAGTTTCTTGCAAACAACAGATCAAGGAATTAATATATGGTAAATGGTAAATGGTTGGAATTTATACAGCGCCTTTATCCAAAGCGCTGTACAATTGATGCTTCTCATTCACCCATTCATACACACCGCCATGCAAGGCGCCGACCAGCTCGTCAGGAGCATTTGGGGCATAGGTGTCTTGCTCAGGGACACTTCGACACAGCCCGGGCGGGGGATCGAACTGGCAACACTCCGACTGCCAGACGACTGCTCTTACTGCCTGAGCCATGTCGCGCCTCTATATATGAATATATATAATATGAAGTAAGAAGTGAAGTGCAGTTAATTTAAAAGAAAATCAGAGTATAACAACACCCCTTTATCATACTGTAAATCATACTATTTTTGCCAGACTAATCAGTAGGCCGTTATTTATAATGACTCATGGTTGCATTGGCTATCCAATGGTTCTGCTAAGTAACAAGTGCAGTTGAAAAGAAAACCTTATTTTATCATACTAAAGTTTTTTGGGGGTTTTTAAGTAACTATCATACTACAGAGATCTATTATTGTGAGACAAATCAGTAGGTCATTATTTATAAAAAATATCCTGCTGGGTGCAGTCAGGCTGGATAATAGATTATTTGTAGTCAAAATGCATAATTTAAATTCATTCAGTTGATAACAGAACAACAGTGTGGTGTCATATTCTCGAAAGCATTTCCAGAGATTTTCCAGATTGGATCACTTCTCAGCATTTTCTCACCACAAGTTTTGTGTAAGAGACTTGACCTGTCATCTCCAGCAAGTGCAATTTTTATAAGAGAAATAGCACTACATACTTGAAATTTCACCTTGAATATTTACTAGGTATTGGTTGGTAATAAAGCAAAAAATATATAAATATTTAGAAAATTAATCTAGGTTACCCCATATGACATTTCTGACTGATGACCCTGTTTGTTACCGTGTTCACGGTTTGAGCATCAGTTGTTCTTACCAACATAAATCTGACGTTCATGTTGTGGTCTTACTGCAAATGGTTAAAAAGCATGTCACTGACATCATCCCTACCAAACCTCACTATTTGTGAAGAGTACATACAGTCAGGTCCATAAATATTGGGACATCGACACAATTATCATCTTTTTGGGTCTATACACCACCACAATGGATTTGAAATGAAACAAACAAGATATGCTTTAACTGCAGGCTTTCAGCTTTAATTTGAGGGTATTTACATCCAAATCAGGTGAACGGTGTAGGAATTACAACAGTTTCTATATGTGCCTCCCACTTTATAAGGGACCAAAAGTAATGGGACAATTGGCTGCTCAGCTGTTCCATGGCCAGGTGTTTGTTATTCCCTCAGTATCTCATTTACAAGGAGCAGATAAAAGGTCTAGAGTTAATTTCAAGTGTGCTATTTGCATTTGGAATCTGTTGCTGTCAACTCTCAATATGAGATCCAAAGAGCTGTCACTATCAGTGAAGCAAGCCATCATTAGGCTGAAAAATCAAAACAAACCCATCAGAGAGATAGCAAAAAATCAACTGTTTGGAACATTCTTAAAAAGAAAGAACGCACCGAGCTCAGCAACACCAAAAGACCCGGAAGACCACGGAAAACAACTGTGGGGGATGACAGAAGAATTATTTCCCTGGTGAAGAAAAACCCCTTCACAACAGTTGGCCAGATCAAGAACACTCTCCAGGAGGTAGGTGTGTGTGTGTCAAAGTCAACAATCAAGAGAAGACTTCACCAGAGTGAATACAGAGGGTTCACCACAAGATGTAAACCATTGGTGAGCCTCAAAAACAGGAAGACCAGATTAGCCAAACAACATCTAAAAAAGCCTTTACAGTTCTGGAACAACATCCTATGGACAGATGAGACAAAGATCAACTTGTACCAGAATGATGGGAAGAGAAGAGTATGGAGAAGGAAAGGAACTGCTCATGATCCAAAACATACCACCTCATCAGTGAAGCATGGTGGTGGTAGTGTCATGGTGTGTGCATGTATGGCTGTCAATGGAACTGGTTCCCTTGTATTTATTGATGGTGTGACTGCTGACAAAAGCAGCAGGATGAATTCTGAAGTGTTTCGGGCAATATTATCTGCTCATATACAGCCAAATTCTTCAGAACTCATTGGACGGCGCTTCACAGTGCAGATGGACAATGACCCGAAGCATACTGCGAAAGCAACCAAAGAGTTTTTTAAGGCAAAGAAGTGGAATGTTATGCAATGGCCAAGTCAATCACCTGACCTGAATCCGATTGAACATACATTTCACTTGCTGAAGACAAAACTGAAGGGAAAATGCCCCAAGAACAAGCAGGAACTGAAGACAGTTGCATTAGAGGCCTGGCAGAGCATCACCAGGGATGAAACCCAGCGTCTGGTGATGTCTATGCATTCCAGACTTCAGGCTGTAATTGACTGCAAAGGATTTGCAACCAAGTATTAAAAAGTGAAAGTTTGATTTATGATTGTTAGTTTGTCCCATTACTTTTGGTCCCTTGAAAAGTGGGAGGCACATATACGAACTGTTGTAATTCCTACACCGTTCACCTGATTTGGATGTAAATACCCTCAAATTAAAGCTGAAAGTCTGCAGTTAAAGCACATTTTGTTCGTTTCATTTCAAATCCATTGTGGTGGTGTATAGAGCCAAAAAGATGAGAATTGTGTCGATGTCCCAATATTTATGGACCTGACTATAAATATAGCATTTATAATTCCTGGAATTTATATAGTGCTTTTCCCACCAGCAGGCAGCCCATAGAGCTTTACAGTGATGAGGGGGAAACTTGCCTCAAGCAGCGCTAATAGTGCCCACCTGGGTGATGCACGGCAGCCATTTCAGCTGAGGTGGATGGAGAGAACAATTTTTAGGCAATTAAAAGGGGGGTGATCAGGTGGCAAGTTGAGAGAGCCAGGTTGGGAATTTAGCCAGGACACGGGAGAACCCCTGTTCTCTTTAATGTCCACAGGTTTAAAGTCTATTTAAAGACGTTTATACACTGAATATCATTAGTATTAATCAATATCAAATCTGTCTCAATTATCACAGCATTACAAAAATCTCTATCTCTCTTTGAACACACTTCCAACAACTCACATATCCAAATCCAAAACTGTCTGAGAGCTCAGTTGAAATGAAAACAAACAGTGGGAACTGGTGGGCAAACTGATAGATAGATAGCTAGGAGCAGGGCATACTGAAATCATGCATGCTAACGTTAGATACCATGGAGCAAGCCTTTCGGGGCAAGTATTCAGCCAATTTAGTCACTTTACACAACTAATAATGAGCCTATGTATTTAGTAGCATACATAGGACCCAGGAACCAGGCAAGCTAAATAAGAACTGCATAAGAACCATTTACAGCAAGCAAGGTCGATGAGGAGTAACACGTGAAATGTCGCGGGTTATGAATACAAGACAGATTGGACATACCAGCCTTTCGAAGTTACGGGTGATCACAGATATATATATAAGTTAAATAAATATTCAATATGCGTAAATACATTTGTTAAAAAAAATACTTACGGAAATAATATAGCTACCACAAACTGAATCAAAGCATGACCGTCTACCTCTCGAGCAAGTTTTGCGTCTACGTCATCATAACGCGATAAAATGGCTGGAAACGTCATTAATAGCGCAGATGACGATATGTGGAGAATGTCACTCTACGGTGACTTTGTTTCTGTTTTGTAGTTTGTGAGCCATAAGCTACATACGAAGCTAGCTACCTAGCAACATTTCGTGAAGATTTCCCCCTGAATTTCAAATTTGCTGAAATATTAATCTTAAATAGTGAACGGAAGAACTGTGGAGTAATTCTTTATCATAGACGGGCGACTCTTCAGAAGACGGTGAGTGTTAAGCGGTCTTTTAAAAGCAGTAATATAACATTAGCTAGACTGGCTACTTTGCTTCAATGGATTGTCCGTTTAATGTTAGCTACTGTGCTAGGTAGCTACACTAGCGTTCTGGCTAATATTCTCTATTTCGATGTCACTTAGCCAAGCTAATATTATAATGTTCTTCTCCAGTATTCAGCTCTATACTGGCTCACGAAGCACAGTTCTGTGGGAACAAGAGATCGATGTATCTAGCTGTCTAGTTAGGGTTGTTAAAGTCCACTTTGTACTACCGAGCAATAATGAGCTTTTTTTTGGTAGCTAACTTAGTTCACTTGTGGTGTTGCTAGCTAGCTGTTGGACTTGCTAATTCTGGTAACTGCTGAGTAGGGAGACCGATTTCTTTGTTACATAACTTAACGTTATAGTGTAGCTAGTCTAACTAGCTAGCCATTCTCTTTGTAGTTTGATGATTGTACACACTGTTAAAGTGTAACGTTAGATTGCTTGCTACCCCAGGTGTTATGTGTCTGTAATTATATGTAGCTAGGTGTGTATTAACAAATACTCCTCTTTTGCCGTTGCCGTTGGTAAAGTACACTAAAGTAAAAAAAGGCAAAGGTGCCATTTTAAAAAGGCACCTTTCAGTGCCTGGGCAGCATAAAATCGCCAGATTTACGTGGTTGTTTCCATTGCGATTTACTACTAATGGGAATACGGTCATAATCTCAATGCAATATTCAATATGGAAATTATATTTCGACCTTCATGTTATAATTTGGTATTCGGCGGATCCCACTGGCTCCGCCGTAATTTAGGACGCGAGGGGCGTAGTAGGCTAGTATTAACTGTATGAGTGTCCGTTTCATATTTGTACCTACGTTTGTGGGTCTCTCAGAAATCTATCGTTATTAAATTATCTTAAATTATTATTATATAACGTTTTCCACTCATAAACATTGTGTGATTAACTTGGAGGTGCTTAGGTGTACCTTGCTCCTGAGAAAAGTAATCTAGGGTGGATTTTCTATGTATGAAATGTATTAAATTATGCTGAATGTCTTAAATTATTTTTTGTAAATGCATGAATTTACAAAATCCAAACCCTTCATAGTTTCATTTTTACCTCCTGTTAGTTATGAGACTGCTTTTTTTTTTTTTTTTTTTTTTTTTTTTTTTTTTTTTTTCCTCCTCTGTCTCTTAAATGAAGGCTCTCCCGTTCTGATACACTCCAGAAGTCCATGCAGTCAGCAGCGGAAACATTGGAGAATGCCTCCATCCTATCGGAAAGCTCGTCGCAAGAGGGACACCGACTGTGGATTGGCAACATTGATCCCAAAATCACAGAGTGAGTTACTTTCATCGCTGGGAGGTTTTTGCTGAACTCCCCCCCCTGCCCCCACCCCGCATTATTAATTTAACTGGAGTATAAGCATACGTCTGAGGTGTGTGGTAGAACCATTTCACTGAGGGCCCTGGTTGTTTCATGCCCACCAGGAGTGTTTACTCTATCAACCTGTTGCTGCCATTAAACAGGGAGGGAAAAAAACACCACACTCTGAGGTTACCTCGTGGACACCTGGAAAATGTAAGGGCTGCCTGGACCGGTGTCTAGACAGGCGTTTCCTTCTCCCCTCTCCTCTTGTTTTCTTTAAATAACCTGGTATAGTAAAAACAACAGGAATGCCTACGGGGCTGGTGATTGGTAAGATTAATTAGTTCACATGTTGGGAGTGTTTGTTGTAGCAGGCCCGCTTCAGATCTCACTGAAGGCAACACGCAGTTGAAGTCCTGGTTCACGGGGTCAGTGTTGTCCTGCAGGCACTGTTCAGAATGCACTCAGGGCAGCCAGAAAAAGGGGTTAATTGAGAGCGGTGGTTTGGTTCTGAAGTGAAATGTCTTAATGTCTGTGCTGTATTTCACATAGGTTCTTTGTCTGGAAGATTAATGGTGGTTCAAGAGATGGTGAATAGGGAGGTGGCACTTATTGCTGGGATATGTATTGGGAGTGATTGATTTGTAACCTCAAAGGATAGGTACAGAGCAGCTCTATGGGTCACCAGGTGGGCACCCCCCGAAAAATATCGCGCACTCTGATCTGCAGCTTGGGAACCCAAAATGTGATTTTGCTGATCCTTTCTGTAGGCCCACTAAAACCTAGAACTCACTTCTCTCAGTGATTCAAATGGCTTGGTCATGTCTTTGTGAGCCCTGCACTGCAAGGCACTAATGAGTCCTGCTTAATGATCCTGGGCTTTTGTGCTCCTTTCTTGGTCACTAGGGAACCAGCACTCTTCAAGTATTGCAGTGTTTTTTGACACATTTGAATGATTACAGCAACTGAGCTCAATTTCCTTTTTTTCTCAATAGTGTAAGACTGGCGGAAATGCAACAGCGAAACAGGAAGAGGCCTTGGTGGCCAATCTGTAGAATTAATCAGCTGGCAGACGATAATTTTCTCCTTCATCACCTCTAAATTGTCCACTAGAGTAAGCCTTTTTTCTCTCATGTAGACCTCTCCGTTACCTAACCCTTAGAAAACAGAGGAAAAGGGTTATTTCTTGGTGCAGAGAGCTGTGTTTAGCTCCGAGTACAGGTGTTCTGTGGCTGTGTACAACCAGTCAACTCCACAAGAGCAGAGTGAAAAATATTACCCAAATACCGTAGGATTTTTCCTAGTTCATATCATAGTCGTACAGGGTATTTTCTCTCCTTCAGTTGTGAATCAGTGGGGAGAAAATACCCCCTACCACTGTGATACTCGTTGGGCAAAATCCTACTTTGAGATCTGAACTTACAGTATGTGGGTAATATATTTCTTTCTCCTCTTCTCTTTCGTTCTACTACCCACCTCTTGTTTCCTGTGAGACGAAAACATACCCGCCTTTAAAGTAATCAGTTAAAGTGATTAGTCTCTTTTCCTTTAAACTCATTGTGCAAAATGTCTGCCAGTGACTGCCGGAAGCAGGGGTAGAGCGAGTGGAATCTCTTTCAAGCCCTCTCACGAATCGCGTCTCTTTGCATGGCCCCTCATTTGAATGTCTGCGTTGTGTGCAGGTGTTCTCACCAGCAGTTTAACATGTGCTTAAGTGCTTGAGAGGTCCCTGCAGATATTAGCACGCATCACTTGTTACACAAGTGTGACGGAGACGTGTTGCAGAGCAAATATTTAAACAACAACATTCCCCCCCCAACCCAATTCTGGCCGGCTTTCCACTGGCTATGCCATCACACACAATGCCCCACCCATTGCGTTTACACAGTGTGCAGTAGACGCAGTGAGGCACTGACACGTTGACCCATTGGTGTTCCACAGGGGCCCATTTTGGGGCAGTGATGGTTTTAGCATATGCCGTAGGTTGTTTGTATTACGACAAGGCCGCAGCGACGCATTGTCCAGTTGGCCGGGTGGTGAGCGGGAAAGGGGGGGGGGAGGGTGCCCAGCGGAAGGCCAGAGGAACAGGAAAGAGGAAAGTACTGGGGAATTCTGGGAAGCTGAATTGGGAAATGTGAGTGCAGCGTTCTCGTGGCCTTGTTTGTGAAACAGCTCGGGCCGCTGCCTTGGCTGCAGTTTGTGCGGGAGCCGCCTACATCTTTGTTACCGTAAGCCAGCATGATGCATCCTATTGATGTCACCCTCACCTTTATCCTCCCGTTATCCCTCAGTGCTGCTCCCATGGTTCCTTATGGGGGGTGGGGGTGGAGTTAATGAGCTGTATAAGTGAAAAGTGCAACAGAGTTTTACTGATATGATGAACTTCATTTTCATATGTAAAACCATTGATATTTTGGAGGCGAAAAAAAAAAACAACTGGGTTGGTTAAATGGCTGAAGCTCTCAACAGCGATTCACTCCACGGAATCAGATCCTCACTGCGCCTATCCCGACCGTGGAAGAGGGCCTCGTGGTGTGCTGCATAATTGGCCATAATAACCTCATAACTCCCCGGCTCATTGTGCGGCTCAATGCTCAATCAGGTGGCTGCTGCCTGCCCTCAGAATAAAGCAGGGCTGGTTGGCTCCACATCATACAAAGGAAGCGTTTACCGCTCCGCACGCTCTGAAATCAGTGTGCGTCAGTGAGATGAGCCCCAAGTTAGAACCGCATTCCAATCAGGGAAGAATAAAATGGAGATTAAAAAGTAGTGAGTATGATGAAGTAGCGTCTCTGGGTTTTGGGCTGTTGCGCTGCTGTATCTTTGTGTACGCGGTATTGCGGGACCTCAGCGGCGACTGGATGAGCAGATTATATCAGGGTGGCGTACGCGCGGGGTAGCCTTGAGGCCACCGCGGGAGGTTAAGCAGGGCTGCTGTCTGCACCTTGGCACACGGCTTCCTTGGCTCGAGCTCCGCGCTTTCACAGAACACCCTCGAGTCAAGAGGCCACTCCTCCACACCATTTCTCCAGCTATCTTAATGGGCCCCTTGAGAGGCACATTGTGGTCTGTTTAAAGGCAGAAGTGGATTCTGTACATCAGCCACTATCAATTCCTCAATCTGCGCCATTACAGGAAGAGCTTCCATTCTCGGGCGGGAGGGGTGGAGTCTGGGAAAGTGAGAAATGCTCCTTGGAGAAAGCCCCAGGGAGGCGAGGGGAAGGCATTAATACAGCCTCCAGGACCCCCCGTTCATACCTTTCCAGGATTAAAAATAGCCCCGGCCAAAACAATAAGGCAATCCCAACGACCTCTCCGACACTTACACAAGCCTATTCCCAGCCTGCCCCCCGATTGTCACTCAGGAAAAATAACAAATTCCCCGGATTATTGTCATTGATAGGTCCCTGCTGTTGTGTCACTCCAAGGTCACGTAATACAGCCATTATTTTGTTCAATGGACAGTCTTGGCGCAAAGGGATATTTATATTATAGATCTAATTTGTCTGTTTATGTTTACTTAATGTCTTATTGCTCTATTAAACAGAGCAGTCGATCAATGAGTATGATCACATTTCCAGATTAGCATAGTCACCCTTGACCTTTATATGAGTATTTTCCACTTTATCTCTGGTAATAAATTGGTGCATTTGCTGTGTATTCATTTAATGAACAGCTTGACTGTGCTATTGAACTGGTGGTCAGGTCTTACCACAGGCCTGTTTGCTGCATTCTCCTGACTATACTACACAATAAAAAAAACGACCATGGCAGCAGCTGAAGTATGGAGTGTACCATGCTCTCCTGTGTGCAGTGTGGTAATGTCCAGGTTCTGCTCACCTTGTTCTCTGGCAGAAGAGCCATAAAGCCCTCCGGTGTAATATGCACCAACACGTGGGCTCTGGTTTTCTGCGTGATCCTCTTGGCCTTATAGCCAGGCGTGTTTCTTCCATTCATTGGCCAGCCCTGTAATTTGCGAATGCTTTTCATATATTGTTGTCCCTCTGGCCAGCGTGAAAGTTCTAGCAAATTCTAACAAAAGCTGGCTTTTACTGGCTCTCTTAACACCAATCCGTCATTAGCGTTGATGTGAGCAGGGTCAGAGCTCAGTGTTGTGCAAGGCTCCTCATGTGCTGCGTTTCGCAGCAGCGGTATTTAGGGTTGAGTAACGTTGTGTCACCTCCAACACAAGGGCCGTTTCCACTCCTGAGAGTCTCCGATACTGTCGGGGGGGGGGGGGGGGGGGGAGTAAACGGCAATAGCGCGCGTCGTCACGGCGATTCCAGAACATACGCGGCCATACACAGTCATAGGACACGTCTCACAGGGGAGCACTTCCATAGCGGAGTGTTTAGAATATTTCATTGGCAGTGAATGGTGGCTTCCACGGTGACGGCGGTTGGCAGAAGGGGCGGGGGCATGTTTCAATTCCCACGATTCTCATTGGCCGGCGAATGCTGCAGCGGCTCTAATGCAGTTCGCAGTTGTAAATGTTTTTCTTGAATTAAGCTCTGGTGGGAATTCAAACTTCCTCCTCTTTATTTTCTCATTGTCCTCTCGCTGTATCCTCCTTATTGTGTTATTAAAAGATTTATTACCGCTCAAAGGTGTAAAAACCCTGTCATTCCAATTAGGGTTTGACACATGGCGCGAGGAGCCCTGCTCCGTGTTATTTCATATCTCATCGCGTTGTGAGTGCATAGCACTTCTCTGTTTCGCATAACCGTTTATTTGAGAAGGATCAGAGTGTCGTCAGCAGTGAAATTTTGCGGCAGCATATCTGTGGATTGAGATTGAGAAGTCCTGCGTGTCTTTCCTCGCAGGTACCACCTGGTGAAGCTCCTGGAGAGGTTTGGCAAGGTGAAGCAGTTCGACTTCCTCTTCCACAAGTCCGGCCCCCTGGAGGGCCAACCCAGGGGGTACTGTTTTGTCAACTTCCAGACTAAAGAGGTAGGCTTCTACTTCTGACCTTTGACAATAAAGAGTTTTTAATGCATCGTGTACGTCCTTGTCTTTCTAGTACGTTCTTTGTTGCTGAATGTTTGGGGTTTTTTTTGGCCTGAATATTCTTTTGTTCTGAATATTATGGATATGCTAACTGTGATGCACAGCAGAATCACAGTTACTCTGTGAGCAACAGACTATGAAGATCTTTCATTTTAAGAGCTGCCAGACTAAACAAATGTGTTTCTATCCAGTATTTATATTTGGTCTAAACAGGCGCAGTGTTTCAAGCGGCTTCATACAGAAAGTAACGTTTCCGCTCCATCTTTAAAAGTCTGGCAAGTAATTAGATTAGCATGCTGGCTTTTGTTCCAACAAATTCCCAGTTAATTGGTCCAATTTTCTTCTGTGCATTTCCAACAGTACATTGCACTGAAAATTGTGTTTTACTGTAAGGCAAAAGTATAATCTCCGGATGTGGTACTTCGAAAAATATTCAGAATAATCGGGAAAATTGAAGTAATAAAATAGAAGTGAAAAAACCGGCATGCACACAGCCAGCCAGAAATTGATTTCTGGAATCCCATGGATAGGGAACCTTTGTCATATTAATCTGAGACTGCAGTCTCATGCAGAATAACATGGTTCTCAGGTTTTAGCATCCTGTTTTCTGGGAGCTGTGACTAGGCGCATGAGAGAGAATATGGTCTCTGAATCACGTTACTCAGTCTACATCCCTCATGTTGGATCAAACTGCCGGCAGAATGTTCCATGTTCCTGATGTAGAAATATCAGGGACACCACTGAACTGTATCTAAAGAAACTGCTGTCTCCTTGGTGGACAGTCCCCTTCTGAAAGTGTTATCTCCAGGGGAAGTTCAGGGTGGTAGTCGGCGGGGAATTCTCTGCTCTCTGCCCCACTACGTACAGGCCTCCAGAGGCTGTGTGGCTTAGCTGCTGGGCTGGAGAGTGAGGTGGAGCCGCTGGTTCAGCATCCCTCAGTGCAAAGCACTAGCCTCAGAGGAGGTTTGGGCTTCTAATTGTTATTGGGCATTCCTCATTGATAGAAAAACTAAAAAAATGTGAATGAATTCATTTTCTTAGAATTGACTGTATGCTGGTGATTGATGATGACTGTATGCTGGTGATTGATGATGAGGATGGTGATGATGCTGATGGCGACACTTTCCTGCAGGAGGCAGAGCGAGCGATCCAGTGCTTGAATGGGAAGCTGGCCTTGTCGAAGAAGCTTGTGGTTCGCTGGGCTCATGCCCAGGTGAAGGTAAATATCCCACAGTGTGTGTGCTGTCCAGGGCACTGCCTGTCCCACAGTGTGTGTGCTGTCCAGGGCACTGCCTGTCCCACAGTGTGTGTGCTGTCCAGGGCACTGCCTGTCCCACAGTGTGTGTGCTGTCCAGGGCACTGCCTGTCCCACAGTGTGTGTGCTGTCCAGGGCACTGCCTGTCCCACAGTGTGTGTGCTGTCCACTGCCTGTCCCACAGTGTGTGTGCTGTCCACTGCCTGTCCCACAGTGTGTGTGCTGTCCAGGGCACTGCCTGTCCCACAGTGTGTGTGCTGTCTACTGCCTGTCCCACAGTGTGTGTGCTGTCCAGGGCACTGCCTGTCCCACAGTGTGTGTGCTGTCCAGGGCACAGCCTGTCCCACAGTGTGTGTGCTGTCCAGGGCACAGCCTGTCCCACAGTGTGTGTGCTGTCCAGGGCACAGCCTGTCCCACAGTGTGTGTGCTGTCCAGGGCACAGCCTGTCCCACAGTGTGTGTGCTGTCCAGGGCACTGCCTGTCCCACTGTGTGTGTGCTGTCCAGGGCACTGCCTGTCCCACAGTGTGTGTGCTGTCCAGGGCACTGCCTGTCCCACAGTGTGTGTGCTGTCCAGGGCACTGCCGGCTCCTCTCCCAAACAGTTCAAATGGCACATCAGTATATTCTAAGTGAGGGTGTAACCTCAGTATAGTGTGTGGGAGTGAATGTATATAACTATAGAAATAGTGTCATTGGTGATTGTCATTGGTGTAAAACATCAGTAAGGATTGTTAGTGAGGATGTGAAACTTCAGTACAGTGCATGAGTAGCCGTGTACAGCTCATAAACTCAGTGTTACTAGGTTGTAAAACTTCAGTGGGGATTGTGAGTACAGTGCGTGAGTAGCCGTGTATAGATCATAAACTCAGTGTTACTAGGTTGTAAAACTTCAGTGGGGATTGTGAGTACAGTGCGTGAGTAGCCGTGTACAGCTCATAAACTCAGTGTTACTAGGTTGTAAAACTTCAGTGGGGATTGTGAGTACAGTGTGGTAGTAGCCGTGTACAGCTCATAAACTCAGTGTTACTAGGTTGTAAAACTTCAGTGGGGATTGTGAGTACAGTGCGTGAGTAGCCGTGTACAGCTCATAAACTCAGTGTTACTAGGTTGTAAAACTTCAGTGGGGATTGTGAGTACAGTGCGTGAGTAGCCGTGTACAGCTCATAAACTCAGTGTTACTAGGTTGTAAAACTTCAGTGGGGATTGTGAGTACAGTGTGGTAGTAGCCGTGTACAGCTCATAAACTCAGTGTTACTAGGTTGTAAAACTTCAGTGGGGATTGTGAGTACAGTGCGTGAGTAGCTGTGTATAGCTCATAAACTCAGTGTTACTAGGTTGTAAAACTTCAGTGGGGATTGTGAGTACAGTGCGTGAGTAGCCGTGTACAGCTCATAAACTGGGTGTTACTGAGAGTGTGCAGCTCGTGAGTGCAGGGTGTGAGTAGCCGTGTACAGCTCATAAACTGGGTGTTACTGAGAGTGTGCAGCTCGTGAGTGCAGGGTGTGAGTAGCCGTGTACAGCTCATAAACTGGGTGTTACTAGGTTGTAAAACCTCAGTGGGGATTGTGCGTACAGGGCGTGAGTAGCCGTGTACAGCTCATAAACTGGGTGTTACTGAGAGTGTGCAGCTCGTGAGTGCGGGGTGTGAGTAGCCGTGTACAGCTCATAAACTGGGTGTTACTGAGAGTGTGCAGCTTGTGAGTGCGGGGTGTGAGTAGCCGTGTACAGCTCATAAACTGGGTGTTACTGAGAGTGTGCAGCTCGTGAGTGCGGGGTGTGAGTAGCCGTGTACAGCTCATAAACTGGGTGTTACTGAGAGTGTGCAGCTCGTGAGTGCGGGGTGTGAGTAGCCGTGTACAGCTCATAAACTGGGTGTTACTGAGAGTGTGCAGCTCGTGAGTGCGGGGTGTGAGTAGCCGTGTACAGCTCATAAACTGGGTGTTACTGAGAGTGTGCAGCTCGTGAGTGCAGGGTGTGAGTAGCCGTGTACAGCTCATAAACTGGGTGTTACTGAGTGTGCAGCTCGTGAGTGCGGGGTGTGAGTAGCCGTGTACAGCTCATAAACTGGGTGTTACTGAGAGTGTGCAGCTCGTGAGTGCGGGGTGTGAGTAGCCGTGTACAGCTCATAAACTGGGTGTTACTGAGAGTGTGCAGCTCGTGAGTGCGGGGTGTGAGTAGCCGTGTACAGCTCATAAACTGGGTGTTACTGAGAGTGTGCAGCTCGTGAGTGCGGGGTGTGAGTAGCCGTGTACAGCTCATAAACTGGGTGTTACTGAGAGTGTGCAGCTCGTGAGTGCGGGGTGTGAGTAGCCGTGTACAGCTCATAAACTGGGTGTTACTGAGAGTGTGCAGCTCGTGAGTGCGGGGTGTGAGTAGCCGTGTACAGCTCATAAACTGGGTGTTACTGAGAGTGTGCAGCTCGTGAGTGCGGGGCGTGAGTAGCCGTGTACAGCTCATAAACTGGGTGTTACTGAGAGTGTGCAGCTCGTGAGTGCAGGGTGTGAGTAGCCGTGTACAGCTCATAAACTGGGTGTTACTGAGAGTGTGCAGCTCGTGAGTGCGGGGTGTGAGTAGCCGTGTACAGCTCATAAACTGGGTGTTACTGAGAGTGTGCAGCTCGTGAGTGCGGGGTGTGAGTAGCCGTGTACAGCTCATAAACTGGGTGTTACTGAGAGTGTGCAGCTCGTGAGTGCAGGGTGTGAGTAGCCGTGTACAGCTCATAAACTGGGTGTTACTGAGAGTGTGCAGCTCGTGAGTGCGGGGTGTGAGTAGCCGTGTACAGCTCATAAACTGGGTGTTACTGAGTGTGCAGCTCGTGAGTGCAGGGTGTGAGTAGCCGTGTACAGCTCATAAACTGGGTGTTACTGAGAGTGTGCAGCTCGTGAGTGCGGGGTGTGAGTAGCCGTGTACAGCTCATAAACTGGGTGTTACTGAGAGTGTGCAGCTCGTGAGTGCGGGGTGTGAGTAGCCGTGTACAGCTCATAAACTGGGTGTTACTGAGAGTGTGCAGCTCGTGAGTGCGGGGTGTGATTGGAGTAAGTGAGAACGGTCAGGACAGTAGCGAGCGGCTCTAAGAATAGGCAGCGGCCGTGCAGAGTGAGGAAATCCTGTATGGGCCAGAATACCGCCCCACTGAGAGGAACGGGACTCCAGACTCGGGTCAAGGTTAACAGCGCACACTTGTTGACAACAACAGGCAGCAGCCATTCCTGGTTCCAGGCCTCATGGTTAAAACCACATTTCCTAACATGTCTGAGTGGTAAATAACATCTGCATGTCTGCATGTCTGAACGGGTAGTTTTGAGAATATTATCTGCGTACCTCCTTATTCCTGGCTCTGGGGGTTTGTGCTCTTGGTCCAGTGCGTCTGTGTAAAGTGGGGAAGCTCTGAAATGTCAGCATTGGTTGGCTTTAAGACACCCCCCGCATTTAAGATCTCATCCATACTCCAGCCTCTGTGGTGAAGGTTTTCAGTCTCACTGTGTACTGCTGGAGGCTGTTCTTCCGTTTTGTCTGCACCGCCATCTTAACCGTCTTCTAGTGTTTCCCTTTGGGAGTGAAGTAGCTCATTTGCGTAGTCAATCTCCAAACATTGCTGGCAATTCCCCTGCATTCCACAGTGTGATCTTCCAGCCGACTCTGACCTGTGTGATCTCATCTTTACTGATAAACAAGGCTGAGCCCAGGAGTAATGTTACACAGAATCATATGTTTTAATATTTCAGGCAGCTCAACCCACAAACATGCTTTCCCAATTAATTCTGCTGCTGGCAATGGGAAGTGAGGGACTTGGTGTGTTTAAGAGCGTCATTTTTTGGAATGTTTTCATAATCTCGATGCTGTGTGTGTGTGTGTGTGTGTGTGTGTGTGTGTGTGTGTGTGTGTGTGTGTGTGTGTGTGTGTGTGTGTGTGTGTGTGTGTGTGTGTGTGTGTGTGCGTGCACACGTGCACGCATGCATGTGTGTGTACGCGTGCGTGTGCGTGCGTGCGTGCGTGCGTGTGCGTGCGTGCGTGTGTGCCTGTGTGTGTGCGTGCGTGCGTGCGTGCGTGCGTGCGTGCGTGCGTGCGTGTGTGTGTGTGAGAGTTCAGGCAGAGCACAGGCCAGCTGAGTTTGTGCTGCTGCAGAAAGGTGTGTGTGTGTGTATGTCTGTGTGTGTGTGTGCGTGCGTGCGTGCGTGCGTGTGCGTGCGTGTGTCTGTGTGTCTGTGTCTGTCTGTCTGTCTGTCTGTCTGTCTGTCTGTCTGTCTGTCTGTGTGTGTGTCGGTGTGCGCCTGTGTGTGTGTGTGTGTGTGTGTGTGTGTGTGTGTGTGTGTGTGTGTGTGTAAGAATGGGTGTGAGTTTAGGCTGAGTTTGTGCTGCTGCACAAAGTTATGCATGAAACAGCCAGGAGCAGTTTTGCACACTGCTGCTGAAAAGCAGAAGGACATTGTGCCAGAAACAACAGTTCCCAGGCAAGCTGACAGGAGAGGATGCATGAAAGGGGTCTGAGAGGGGATTACAGAGACTCCGTCCGGGACCGGAGCTGACCCTTTACAATGTTCAACTTCTAAGTTCATCAAATTGTCACACATTTGATTCTGGTTTTCCTGGCAAATCAGTGTTTACGTATAATGTCACGAGCAATAACATGCACGGTATGCGACCATTAAACTTTCAGAAAAAAGGAGCCTTTTTTTTTTCTTTTTTTCTTTTTTTCTATATCAAGGAATAAATATTTATTTATGTTGTTTTACGAGATAAGTCAACTTTAGGTGTGGAAATTGGCTATGGAGGCGTGGATAATAGGTGAAAAATGGACACGTTTCCTGCCGTCCCGCACTGTTACTGCAGTGAGTGGTCTTTCTGTGGAACAGCAGTGCTGTGTGAATGTTGTGCCGTCGTGCTTCTCCCGTATGACTGAATCTGGGAGGGGAATTGGCCTGGTGCAGCAGAGCCGTGGTCTCTTTTCCAACAAAGTGACCGTAAGATGAATGGACAAAGCCCTACATCTGCAGCCGTGAGGAATGGGCTCCGATAACACTCCCCATAACGCTCTCCCCATCTCAACCCCGTAGCCCTTTCCTCAACCCTGCTCTCAACTTTCCTCCTCGTCTTCCTCTTGCCTGTGTTTATTTGTATCTTCTTGTTTAAATTGTGTTTCTGTAGAAGTTTGACGGGTGCAGAACTGACAAAGCCATGCCAGCCAGCCTGGAGCCCTCGTCCAGTGCGGACGACATGCCTACGTCCCTCAGGTCTGTGATGCGGTCTAACAGCCAGCTCTTTTCCTCTGCCAACCGAGATTTAACGTAACAAAACGAGAGGGCAGGCCCTGATCCCTGATCCTCCTTTATCTGCGCTGCAGAACAATGGCGTGTAGTGTTGTTATTTTCTGTGGGAGAGCAGAGAGTTGCTGAGAAGCGGGTGGCAGGTCGGGGATGAGATCAGACGCTGGAAGATGAAAGCGTTGCACGTCTAACTCGAGTGGCTTTTTATTCTCCCCCCCCCCCCCCTCCCCGCATGCAGCGTGAACGCGAAGATCCGCGCCATCGAGGCCAAACTGCAGATGATGGAGGAGAACCCTGACGAGGAGTACTCCGGCCCCTCCATGTACCTCTACAACAAGCCCCCGGAGAAGAAGCGCCAGGCCCCCTACAGCAAGTTCGGCCGCAAGTTCAAGCGATGACGCCCGTACCCCCCCACCCCGTCCCCGTAGTGCGACTGCCACCTTCCGCAGTCACAGTGAAGAACCGCGTCTCCCACAAGGCCTCCTGCGTTTGGAGCCACGGGACCGGCACGTGACGAGCTTACGCTGAAAAGCGCTTTCCGTTCCGTTGGCAGATTGTAATATATGGGGTGTGTGAGAGAGAGGGGGGTCGGACCTCCTCGGTGTCGGGCTCTAGATCCCAGAGCTGTCCGGCAGTCATCGTGCCACCTTGGGCTCTGATGCCGGCACGATGTTCGCTTTTTAACCGTGAGATTTTTTGCTTTTTTATTTGTTACCCGTGTCCTTTGTAGACCGATTTTTATTTTTAGGATGGTTTTTGTATTCCAGTTTTGTACCACTTTAGCCAGAATGTTTTAATAGGTATGTCTTGCTATTCTCGGACATCTTTCCCGTTGCCCCTGTGACACTGCTCTTTTGGTCTAATTCGTGTTTATCAGCGTTTGTGCACATTGCTTTTTTTCCCTGATAGTGCTGTAATGTCTGGAGTGTGTGGTATATTCTCTGTGCTTTCCTGGACTGTTATGCCCACTCTGTGAATACAGTGACCGTGACAGTGACTGCAGTGGACGTGTCCTGTGCTGGTCCGTAGTGAAACGGAAGAAACGGCATCCTCATCCACGGTGTTGGATTATGCACGGCAAAAGGAGGAAATCAGGGTGACTCACGGTTCTTTTGAGACCCAGAGTTTTAAAATATATTTTTCTTGATATCCCAGAGTTTCAGTCTGTAATGGGTAAGCATCATTAACCAGGGTGATTAGATTTGCATTATGAAAGTAAACATTCTGTTTGCCCAATGCACATCTCACACGTTTCATACACTTGTCACGTTTCATTTCCTTTTGGTCAGTGGTCGTCAGTCCGTGTCAGTGTGCCGCAGTAGGCCAGACTTGGTTAGCAGTTTCTGTGTGATGTGTGTGTGTCCTGCTTCAAACTGAATATACAATACCCCTTGTCTGCCCACATGTGGTCATGATATTACCAAACTCTCACTCCATGACACTCCATGACGCTGTTCAACTACCAGTTTGAGGACGCAGGGGAAATGTGCAGCCTGAACGCTTGTAATTGGAAAACACTTACGGTTGTCTGGATATTAGTGGTCAATGAAACCACTAATATCCAGAGAAGCAATCATCGTTCAATCCGAATGTGATTGCGGCGGTCAACTCGACAGTGAAAACCTCCATATAATTTTGCCTTTTGAGTTCTTTGGCGTTTCGTGTGGGTGTTTGACGGCTCTGTTCACCGTTTCAAGGCTGTAGTAAGTACCAAGTAATCATATTACATTGTTTTGCGAGGGCGCTAACGACCATGTGTATTATAGTTTAAGGTGCTCTAGCTAATTTTCAACAATTGCAGTCATTCAATAAATCACATTGATTGGAAAGGGTACCACAGTTCAATATATGACCCACAGTGTCCATGCCTAAACACACACTCAGTGAGCACTTTATTAGGTATTTATTTGGACTTTTTGGTCTTGCCTGCTGCTGTAGCCTCTCCACTGAGAGGTTTTAGGCGTAGTGTGTTCAGAGATGCTCTTCTGCCTACCACTGTTGTAATGTGTGGTTATTTGAGTTACTGTCACCTTCCTGTCAGTTTTGACCAGTCTGGCCCTTCTCTTTCTCATTAACGACGCATTTTTGCCTGTAGAACTGCTGCTCACTGGATGGTTTTAGTTTTTCACATCATTCTCTGCAAACTAGAGCCTGTTGTGTGTGAAAATCCCAGGAGGTCAACAGTTTCTGAGATACTCAAACCACCCTGTCTGGCACTAACGATCATTCCATCGTCATCGTCACTTAGATCACATTTCTTCCCTGTTCATGACATTTAGTCTGAAATACAGCCGAACCTCTTGACCATGTCTGCATGCTTTTATGTATTTATTTGTTGCCACATGATTGGCTGATTAAATATTTGCATTAACAAGCTGGTGTACAGGTCTACCTAATAAAGTGGTCGCTGAGTGTATATAATATGCTTATCCGTACTCATAACTGGCATTTGTTGCTCTGACATATTTGCTGGGTTCATACACGAGGATTAATCGGGGTTTCCTGTTGTGCACAGTAGCATGTGTAAGAGTTCAATGGCTCATTGAGAGTCAGGTACACTTCTGTCACATACCACATTTTTTAAATCTAATTGTAAGTTTAGACATACAGGCTTTTTCACAGATATATTCATTGGAATCCCAAATTGATGCAAAAGAATATTGTAAATAATAAATGGCACTCTGAAAAAGCTATCTCCGTGTTTTCATTTTGTGAATATTGTTTTATGTCCCGTTCTGTTAGTTTTTAGTTGTGTCACTGTCCTTCTTGAACTGGTTCAAAAATAATGGATCTGGAGGCACACATTATCCATGCATGAACGTATTGACGAAAATTGAAAGATGATAACAGCTTTATGGCCTTTGAAAATGTATTCTTTAATAGTTTGTTAGATTTCTATATTGGGAGATATGCATGAGTCAGAGCTGAAGTAAGATTGATGTTTTATTTCTGCTGCACAATAACTGGACAGCAAGTAGGCATGCGATGTTCTGAAGCACTTCCTGTACTGAGATCCACGTAATCCATGTCATCATTATTATGGAGTCTCAGAGCCCAAAATTCCCCTCATTTTCATAAGCATGACCTCTAGGCCCAACCTTAATGAGATTGTTTATTTTCTTTCTGATAGAAATTCACTTTCTTATATCATGAATGCAAATATTTATTTTTTTCATTCTAATATAACTTGTAGAATTGGCTATTTTTTAAAATCCTTGTAACTCACACCATGGGATTCCTTGACGTGGGCCCCGACACATCCCTGTGGGTCAGCCATTTTCCCTGCCTCCATGCCTCTGACGTCCCGATGGTATGCAATCCTTCTGTCCGCATTTCTCACTAAACTGTTCTTTTAATAGTGCGGTTATAATCTGCATTTTAACAGGGGCCCTTTTGCAAACACGTTCTGATGACTTGTCGCATTATCTAATCTGATTATGCATATTGAGTTCTTGGCTGCTTGCAGTAAGTATTTGGCAAGGATAAGATATAAATTGTCTTTGGGCAATTTATTTGTCTTGTGATCCATTCAACATTCAAAAGCTGTTGTAACCATAATTACTCTGGGATTCAAGACTGCTTGTTTCCTTGTGTGAAGATCAAAATCAATTTCTATTTAAGAATATCAGTCTATCAATATCAATTCCTATGTTAGAATATATCAGTCAGTTCCCATGTAACCTTGGATAAAGAATGTGTGTACTGTGTATTTGTAATAGTAGCAGTAGCAGTAGAGTTGTCGGTTTGTCTTGCTTCTGTAATAATGTACAACAATAACATTCTTATCTTTCATTGCAGTTCATCTGCTTGTAACAGATTTCACTGGAGTGAACAGATTTCACATTGAGTTACAATGCCTACTTTTGACCAGCTCAATTACGGCCATGGTGACTACTCACGATGAAGAATATAACTACAACTATATGCTCTACTCTATATGTCAATAGAGCTTAGTCCCTACTTTGTATATTTTTTATGTTATGCAATACACCTCCTATATTCTAACTTCTTGGATAATCTACAGCAGCACTACTGAACTCCACGTCCTGCGGGCAGCAGTGTCTGCAGGTACTCGCTCCGACCGTACGCTACACCACCTGATTTCACTCATTATTTTACCTGCTTGGTTCAGATTATAAGATAATTAGTGAAATCAGGTGGTGTAGCGCACGGTTGAAGCTAATGCCAGTAGACCCTGCGGCCCGCAGGAGGTGGAGTTGAGTAGCGCTGCTCTACAGTATAATATATCTATGAGATAGTTTACATAATACAGTGTTTAGATTACATTACATTACAAGATAATAGATAATAGATAATAATGATACTAATAATACTAATTGTTATTATTATTATTTTAATAATTAGAATAATTGTAATACTAGTTGAATTGTATTTATGCAAATAGGGGGGTAGATGTCTGTGGAATACCCTTAAATACAGTGTGTTTTATGAGAAATGAACAGATATGAATAAATTGGTTCATTCATCATCCTTGTACACAATATTTTACATTAACAATAATTCACCAGATGTTTAGACAGTCTGAGCATACAGTTTCAATTTATTAAAATGTACAATGTAATAATTTAGCAAATGTTTTTAGCCAAAATACTTCCAAAGGTGCCTGGATGGATCTGGGATTCATACTGTTGCAGCTGTTGGATTTAAGTAAAAATATAAATCAGATAAACTAGACAGAGCCACTATCATTTGAATGGAAAGATAAATATATACAGCAATATTTGTACATATGTAAAATTCCTCTACTATTTCACTATGGAATCTTGTTTACATTAGGCTGAACTTTTGTTTTCCATACATTGACGCCTGCTGTTTCTCGACAGTGGCATAACGTATATCAATATGACACGCCCCTTCTCATGGTTACACCAATTACATTATTAGACCAACTATGACATCATTTGGAGCCTGTGTGATGCTTGTAGCAAATTAAATCAGTGTTAACATGCACTTATTTCTGTGCTCGGAGAGGGGTATGTGTAATCTATGGCAGACTGTATGCAGTCTGAAATGCTCCAGGTTGTAACTGGAAAGATTTAAGACATGATTCTCTTACAGTGCCCCTCAGTCTGTGCTGTGCTGTACTGTAACGAGATGCTAATGCAACCTGAGAGTGCCAGAAGACTTGCTGAGAACAGACCCACAAAGTGTTTTGACCAGAAATTAGCCAATATACAGAAGACCTCTTAAGCATATATCAGACATAAAAGATGGCAGGCTTGATAATTAACATGTAATCTTGATAGGTGCGTTTGAAAAGGAAGAAACATCATTTTGCAATGTTTTTTATTTTTTTATTTCTTTATTTTTTGCATACACAAGTAAAGCACAATTATTTTACTTTACCTTTGTGATTATGCCATATACTGTGGATATTCATTGAAATGCTCTCTGGTAACAGCTTGCATTTGCACTGTACACACACACACAGTAACTCCTGTCCTGGTGACGGTTTGACCACCCATGAAAGACATGAACCGTTGTTGGTGGTGACCGTGGTCCAGCCTGTAATGTGTCCTTAATTCAGCAGTGCCCAGGTGTGCTGCTGTTGTCCTGTTGAAGGGCCTCCCGATCATAAGGACACAGATGAGGCTGAATCCCCTCTGCACTGCCCTCTGCAGTCACACCACCTACATATGAAGAGTTCGGCTCCAAAACGAGGTGTACTCTATATCCATTTTGGGGGGGGGGGAAATCTTGGCTGAAGTTCAACACTCAATATTGTCAAAATAAAGAGGGTTCAATCTTCAAAAATGTGATTATCTTGCGAATAATGGACTTCAAAAGTACTGAAAATAGCTTTGGTTTTATATGAGCAATCATTTCATGAAGAGTATGGTGTCACTTTTTTAAATGGTGGATTCAATGTTTGTACTAATATTTCTCAGAAATATTTGCATGAAACATGAAATAAAATCTGTCAGATATTTTTGTAATATTTTCATAGAATCTGTCTTAGAACTATAACAAATAGTGATAGCTGGCTACTATGAAACCTGATTTTAGCCACTTGTTATTGTAACACTGCACTTCGCAAGAAAGATAGCCAACAGTTGCCACATGAATTGTGCACTCGCCGAAGGGCAAATGGTTGAGTCAATGGTTCAAACTGGGACACAACTCTTTTATAGTGCAGTACTCTACCAGCGCACCTGCCTTAATTGTCAAATAGCCTCACAACCCACGCAGCCCAAACAACATTATCGTATAAGTGCGATAAATATATATTTTTTAAAAGCAAGGTGGGAATTTCAAGAAAAAGGCAGTGAAAAATCATCCAAAAAAATATTAAATAAATACAGCCTGTAATATTAGGCTACGTTGCAACGCTGTGTTCTTTATCGCCCTAAAGGTCTCTGCGGTCGGAGGTGCTCTCTTGCATTCTGAATTTGGAGCGCAGGCACCGCAGAACCGCCGGTCTTTCCTTTTCATTTGCGGCACCGCAAGAAGCACTTTCGCAGAAAGAAGCCGATTTTACCGATATTCCAAGCTATCGCATCGCATGTCCACCGGGTCAAATAAAGCCAGATTAATACTTAGCCTACTTTACAAAGATGTATTCACGTTTAATAATTTCTATATGTCCTTCAATGTTATTCATATTAGGCTAGAGGTAAGGATGTGGCATTTATTGAAATTACGAGAGAAGTAATCACTCCTCTTCATACTTCCATTGGAATGTTGAAGGTTGCATTTTCTTTTCTTTTTTTTAAACCGATAAAATGTATAACCCTGAGCGATGTATGGACACACCCGCATGTGCCATTGAAATTAAATTCCAGTGAGCATTCGGGTGAATTATAACGCGAGTTCTCTCAGCAGCCTAGTGCTCACTTAGGATTCAAACTCTGGAACATCCATTTGAAGGATGGAGTTTCGTTTAAATGACACATACTGGTGTTGCTATAGCCCATTCTTCCATTTACAGATACGTGTCTTTTTATTGCAGAATAGAATCGGATATCATAGAAACACTTTATAAAATAGCCTAGTGTAGGCCTGAAACTAGGTAGGCTACTTAATCGATTTAACACCGAGTGTTCATTGGTGCCCATTGTCCTGACGGGACGTAGGCCTATAAGCACACATACCATATTACATTTAGATATTAGAGTTAAAATTTCACTTACTAACTGGTGTGATGCTCAGTGCTATTAATTCTTTGGCACAGTATTTCCTCGGTGCTATCATTCCTATCAAATGGCAGTCGTCAATTTGGAATTCGCGAGATGATGTTGATGGATGGACCACCGTTTCAGTAAATATTAGGAAGCAGGATATGCTTTTTTTTGTAATCTGTTGACGAAAATGAATAGCCTACGCGTTATTGTTCGTCCTGTATGAAGAAGTTTGATTGAACTGATCTCAGTATTTTTTTAAATAATGATAATCGACAACCACACAATGAATGGTTTGTTTGTGGTAGATTATTAACGTTATTATTATTGGTTATTAATAATATTATAATAACAGAAGCAACAACAAGAACAACAACAATGTAAACTATTCATTAATAATATAAACACACTACCAGTGTTAGTCCTCTGCAAGGTTTGTGGGTGTGTGCGCGCGATCAGATGAGAAATATTCACTTATCTACGCGCGCGCGCACAGATACACATAGACACGCGCGCGACTGTGGCTGACTTTCCTTTCGGGTATTTTAGATATTACTGTATGTTTTCCCTAAAAAGGTTGTGCATTATTAAAACTGAAGACGACATATTTACTTATATATTACATTATTATATTACATTGCATTGCATATTACAACACGGCGACAGTGCTCAGTTGTTAATCGCGTTGGTGAGATTGCATTTTATGGTAGAATTAGAACCGTATCCAAAATAAAAAAAATAAAAAAACCTTTGGCTATCTTACAAACCAAGAGCAATTTTTGCTATATCAGTGATGTTTTCTTTGATCCAGTATTTTCCCTTGCAAATGGGACTATGTATGAGTAGACTACTTTTTTAAAGGGTATTTATTTTGTATAGATTTATTACAAGGCCAATGTCAAATGGCCTTCAATAACATACTTTTCTCTGAGGACATTTCAGCCGTTAAAAAGGGAGGCTTTAGATAGCCTAAACAATTTGTCTATATGAATGCTTAATATACTTTTTCCCTGGCATGGTTGCCATAGCCAATGCCATAAACATGCTAGAATATAATATTATCTAAACGTGGAGATATTGCGCTTAATAGCCTCGTGGAATGTCAAATTAAATATATTACGATTACCTAATTAGAAGCATATGAACAAAATGATACTCAGACGTAAAATAAGTTAATCACCCGATTGTTTAATAAAAAAAATCATGATATTTAAATCACACGCAAGAGAAGTTTGAATTCGCCTGCCGGAAGCACAACAGTTGTGTCGTGGTTTAAAATATTCAAGTAAAAGTAGTCTAATTATAAGTGTACAAATATTCAAGTTTCTCTGCTGTATTTATAGTTTCGTAGTATAAACCATACCCTCTTACACCTATCACAGGACTTACCCTCCCCCATCCGTCGAGGGGCGCGCACTAAACTTTCACTTCAGAAGCATAGTCGTTGGGTGCCCTGCACTGACGGTCTCGCGCTCTCCAGGAGATTGAGAGCAGACCTGCCAGCCCTTCAACTCCACTGACTTCCTGCAGTCAGCAATTCCATCCCAAAAGGGAAAAAAAAGTGGAAGGAAGAATTTTACAAACTGTTCTAAATAAGGCGATCTGAACAACAACCCCCATTTGGCCGCCTGCTACCCAGCCCACTCGAACCTCGTCGGTTGCGCTTAGTCTACCCCTTGTTAAAGAAAGTGCATCTGCAAGTTTGCCACTGGAGACGAAAATGTGGTCTGCGTTCTAATCAAGTTTAAAAGATACCCAGATGCGTGAGAAGATCCATAACACAGAGGATACAACTGTCGCTCGTCGTTTTGTGTGAACGTTAAGTTAGTGCGGCTCTGTACATAACCTGAAGACAACTGGGCTACTAACTTTGGTCTTTCCTGGACTGGCGAATTTCCGAGGTCTTTTTCATGTATTGGAAAAATGAAGTTTTGGCCCCTCTACCTGAGGGAAATAAATTTCTATCCGAAGGAATTCCAGTGAAACAGGTAATGTTGTTGCCTAACTGCTTATTTTATTCTGTACAAATTGCGATACGTTTCATGTTTTTTGCTTCTTTAAATATTTTTCAAAGGGTGAAGTATGCAACAAATATTTGACCAATGAGTACCGTTAACTACCAGTCTTGAAAATAAACACGTAGTTCTGTCATAGAAAACATACTTGCGTCATTTTTCTCCCGATTCCTGCAAGAAAATAAATAACACCAGTTTATGAAATACATATAAAAGTACTGTTATGTCGCGTATCTGTCCTCCTGAATACTGTCTTAATCGCCGAGAACGTGTTGCGTTTTATCTTTTAAGTGATGCATTAAGAATCACTCTCGTTCGTGTGCAATGATCAACTGCGAGCTCTGGAAATTGTGCTTTTTATGAATAGTGTGATTTGCAGTCCAGCCTCTTCAAATGGCAATTCTGCTTGGAAAAATTCGATTTTAATTACTGCCATTAAAAATCAAATTTGCAATTCTTTGGGTGGCCCGATGCCTTTTCTGATTGACAGTTGAAATTGACACTTCGGGTCCCTCTTATCCTGAGCATTTCAAGCTATTTCTAATTGCAGGTAGTTTATTTTTTTCAGTGCCATGGATTGCATGGGATAGACGATTACTTTAAGAGGCACGGGTTAAGTGCAGGGAAAAATCAATCCAAATTGAAATCGCTTCATTAAAAAGAGCTTTTGTTGTGAGGTTTTAAATACACAGTGGAAATACTTATTTATTGTTTTGGACAGTTTATATAGGCTGCTGTGCAACGGGGAGGTTTAGTGCAACAGAACTCCGTCAGTTGACTTTGCTGGTATCGAATCTGTTGTAGGTCATTTCTCCAGGAACACAGAGTACACCGGGAGCTTCGCTCTGTTTGGAAGCCAAACACGCGCAGATAATGGTGAGTAGATTTTTGAAGTGAATTACGGAGGAACCAGGCCAAGCAGCTCTGAAACAAACCCGCTACATGACATACGATATATCGTTTGATATATATTTTTATTTATCATGCCATTTTCATTTTTCTTTTAGATTTCATTTGGGATTTATTCCTTCCTTATTGTGATATTATTTTAGTTGATTTTTTACTTATAAATTGCCGAGTTTAAAATACACGAAATGTTTTTCTTCGGTCCATACTGTTTAAAATAAAATTACAATTTCATTAAATCAGGCTAGTGCCAAATAAAGCTTCAGAACATTTTCTTATGGTTTAATGTGCGCTTCTTAATACATCGACAGAGACTGTATTTGTCAAACAACTCCTAGGATTTAAATAACCCAGGATTTGCTCAGTTAAAGGCATGAAAAACAAAAAATCGATGTTCCAAGTTTGTATCGTTAAATCTAAGGACCTCTGCAACCTCGAAGCATGAAGTTTACTGCATGCAGGCGAAATGGCTTCAAACAAGTTGATATGTTGATGAAAAGGCATCTGGATGATGAAATTACATTATATTTAAATGGTATTGTACGTCGCTACTTTACGAGTTTCTTAATTATGGTAATTTATAAATCTTCCACAATACAGTCTCACTCCGATGGAGAATCTCACAGGTCGAATATGGAAAAGGACGACGCGCGCTCTTCCCCGAGTCCTCCGTCGACTCCGTCCGTATGTTCTCCTACATCTTCTTCGTCCTCTGTGCCATCCACCGGGAAGAACGTGTGCGCAAGTTGCGGATTGGAGATTCTGGACAGATACCTTCTCAAGGTAGGAGTGAACGCAGTCTACAGATACCATAGAAAAGGCGTAGCTGACTCGGCAGTGAATTTTAAATCCCCGTTCTGGGAAAAAAACATGTTGTACCGAACGCGAACTGATGAAATGCTTTAGGTTTTTGGGTATCAGACCGTAACATTAAATAAGAATACTATCACATAATCAACGTCAATCATAAAAACAAATAAATATTGATGCGCCCTTGCGCGTATAGGCTACAAAATGCATAGCCTGCCATTTCATAGCATGTCATGATGTCAATCATTTGTACAGTACTTCTCTGGGAATGAATACATATTTGCTTTTAAGCCTACAACATTGTAGTTATGGCATTAGCTGTAACAACTCCGAATGCATAATTTAAATTCGGCGTAAGCCAACATTCATCATACAGGGATGATCCATGTTGTATTTTTAAAGTCTGCACATATCTTCCAATGTTCTATTCGCTGAGCTTTGTTGCAAACGAGTGATGTAAACAAATGAAACAACACGCAGATACAATGACTGTACATAAAGCAAATAGGCCTACATTAGGCTATAGTATTTTAAATTATTTATACGTAAGCAGGATACTATATAGGCTATAAGCAAAACGTCGAATAACTATAAAGACAGAATTACGATTGAAGACAGAACTGTCTTTAATTCCTTCTCATACTGGACACCGCCTTCCCGATCTCGAGTACTCTCGTTCGCATGTAAACACAACAGGGTGTGTACGGGAGGATGTCGATCTCACGTTTTGTAGACTGCATCATCACTTATTTAGTTTGCTTTCTTAAAAAAAAAAAAAGGGAAAAAAAAGGTTTTCGTTGCGGGTTCCATCAGGGACTGAATGCGACTAAAATGATTTAAAAAAAACTTTGAAGGGAGAATTTCGCCTGAATGTTGCATGCCATAGTCTACGTTTATTTTGACAGTACGCATATGACGACACAGTACACAGATGACGACACTTCTGCGTTAATTTTAAGGTTGTTATGATGTTATGCATTGGGGCTCTTTACACATTGAGACCACAGCGAATGTTACAGAAGTAGCATTCTTCTGCTTTTCTGTTTTTATTTACAAGTTGCTTCAGGGTGAAGGAAATACGGGTAGTTAGTGTACCACAACGGTCATATGTTCGAATCCCAGGTGGACAGCAACCACTGTACAATTGAGCAAGTAGGCTACCTAATTTTACTTCAGCAATCCAACTGTATTTATCATAGTATGTGCAATTATCTCCAGATAAGAGTGTATGCTAAATTTCTTAAATATCAATGCTACTATCACCTTCTTAAATTATAACTTGAGTCAGAAACTCACTGGTCTTAAAATATAATGAAAAAAGTACATTCACGCGTAATCGTTCTTGTTGGATATCAATATCGAATTCGATATTCAGTTGACTGAGAATCGAATAGGCTATTATCTTTCTAATCAGGATATTATTCGACTGTAAACTATACACATGTGATACGACAGCTCATTTCTAAAGCCTTCGGCCAGTGCTCTTATTTATTTTAGATGAGACGCGCAAATTCAGCAGTGTGACCTCCTAATATTAACTTGAATTAGGCTTAGCAAGGCGATAAGCACTTTTAGGGGATTTTGTACAATATAAATCTGACAAAATGCAACATGCAGGTATGCAATAAATGCAATGCAAAGATATCTCATTGTCATCAGACAGTTCGTCCCACTGCATTGGAGAAACTGAGGAAAAAGTGCTTTAAAACGAAACCGAGATGTAACTTTTTTCAACTTTGCTTGAACTGTTCGGCTCATCTTATCTTTATGTGAACATCATGGTCAACATAAACGTCAGACGGGTGCCTATTTATTTAGTAGTCGCCTATTGTTCGTATGTATGTCCCAACTTCGGATTCTCTTGAAAATAAAATTCTAAATATGAATACAATACTGGTAAAAAGAACACAATAATGATCCATCTTCAATAACACAAACCACAATTATAAACACGACTATACCACAACAACAGCAGCAGCAGCAACAACAACAATAATAATACCAACAACAACAATAATACGAATACATAATAATAATGCTAATATTAATAACAACCACAATAACAATAATAATAGTAATCATTTGTACGAAGGACATTAAAACAACATTTATATTTACTGTGGAATATATCATTGTTGTTCTTCAATTTTAATATTATCTTGTAGTATGATAATCCAACGGGAAGCAGGTCAATGTAGCCTTATGTTCAGTCATGACTGTTTGAGTTCCAGATATTTTTGTTAATTATTTTATTTTATAAAACGCGCAAGTCTATGAAATTTTGGATGTCCATGTGAATTCCTTAGCTGAAAAAAAAAAATTACAGCACAAAGTGGTTTGGCCTCAACGTAGTAAAAAAAGGCAAGGCACTTCATCTATTCGTAATATTCACTTCAAAAGTTCAAAAGGCTTGAACAGTGTTGTAGATTATAATTTGAAGTAGGCCTATATAGGACAACACACTCGCGATATGATAAAATCGTAGGCTATTCTCCATAACATATCATCATTTACCTTGATAGATATCATCATAGCCTGACGAGACTGTTCTGTATCCCACTTAGTATACCCCTGATGAATAGGTCTAAATAACAAAAGTAATACTTTTAAAATGATCAATCATTCGTTGTATCGAGAGAACAAAAGCAGAGGGGTATGGAAAGCATAATGATTTATATTAAAACATTTTGGTCAAACGTTTTGATGATGATGATGATGATGATGATTATTGTTGTTGTTTTGTTGCTTTTGTTCTTGTCATGTCTTCCGTTGCATCGTGCCCAGACATAGGCCTGTTTGATAGTCTTTCTCCACATATCTTCCCAGGTGAACAACTTAATCTGGCACGTGAGGTGTCTGGAGTGTTCAGTCTGCAGGACGTCGTTGCGTCAGCACAGCAGCTGCTACATCAAAAACAAAGAGATCTTCTGTAAAATGGACTATTTCAGGTAGGGTAAGTTTTGCACTTTGTTTTAAAATTATTAAAAAGATGGTTCCAGGTCCAATATGTATTCTAAACCATTTTCTTACTGAGTGGTGTCCACATGTAAAATGCGGGCTCTCTAGCTGAGGTTTTAAAAAAAATATTTTCATGGAACACTACTGTAAATGCAAGTTTCCTTTTATGATAGTACTCTATTGGCTTCTTCTGCGTATCATTCTTATATGTACACTGGAAATTATTAGAACACAATATCTTGAAACGTTATGCGAAGCATCAACCCAGCAATAGAAAGCGTATTGTCGTCAGAAACCGGCACAATATGTTAGGGAATCAGAAACGGGTCAGAAATTTCAAAACGGGTCAATCTGCAGCAGAATATGCGTCATATTTTTTAATATCCCGATTTAAAGACGCCAATTTGTTTTAATTCGCGGTTTCACAAAATATAACATTCATCATCTGTTTATATTATCGGCCATTCAACATTAAAGATATCTGTGACATATTTGTAGCCTATATAACATGGTTTAGAGTGGTGCTGGTGATAGTGATATTGAGAATTCTGATAACAACGAATATGATAGTGCTGAATTCAGTGCTCATTACAATAGTTATAACATATTAAAACTGAGAAGCCTATGCCTACTGTATATTAAAGAACACTCAGAACGCACCATTTGGCATATATTAATTTTAAATATATATTGTATTAATTCATATTGTGATTATATAATTTCTAAATATATAGGAATTATCCAGGTTTTACTCTGTCCTTTAATGTATAGGCCTACGTATTTGTTAGTCTAAAACATATATCAAATAATTTAATGATTTATAGTGAGGCTAACATGGAGGAAACATATTGGAAACGCACAGATGTTTCTCTTTTAGCCATACAAGGGCGGAATTCAATCGAAACTTTTACTTTCCCCCTAATTGAAGATTACAAAATAACCACGGATTTGTACTTTTTAGATGGTTTTTAGTTCTACAGAAGGTGCTCTTGGTTTGGTCATTTTTTGGATAGCAGGATGGCCATGTTTTTCTTTTTGGTATCCATTCGGTTCATTTTTAATGATACGGGAATCATTTTGCCGCCCTTTGTTGTTGATCAGTCTGTGAAAAAATCTACCATTGAGTATTCATGTACGTTATTTTAATCTATCACAATTTCATATGCGTGATGTTTAATGACGAAAACGAAGAATATATTACAGCCAATTCCAGGAAAACATAGGCTAATGACGTATTCTTGTATTTTTTTTTTTGTCCCAATATTAATTCGGGTTTTGACAGTAGCCTATGTAGAAAAAAACATGCATTAGAATTATATAATTGGATTTAAGAAGGCAATACAGGGAAATCTCTATATATATTCTTCATCACTGTACAAGTTAGTAGACCACTTATCAGAGATTTTGAGTTGGAAAAACAAATTGCTAAGCCTTGTACCCTTTGTCAATTGAAGTGACTGGTCCTTTAAAGTTGATACTCTGCTTTGGACTCCTTCTCTAGAGGGTTATTGTGCACTTGAGATTTCTAATCCAAAGTGATGCTTAACAAGATGCTTTACCAAGCCAAATGCTAGAGTAAGTGACAGCTAAAGGTGTAAATCAGCCATATTGTGAACAATTCTTTAATAAACCAGATTGGGGACCCCATATAGCCAAATTATAATTTGATTTGCACAAATCATGAAACAGCAAGTTTCAGCAAGCTTTGTTGTACTTATGCTGTCTTCATCTCATCCAGTTAATTAAGCTGCCTCTAAGCCTGTGATGTTGTGCGGAACATTAAACACTTGCTTTAATGTTCAGTATCACTCAGAGTCAAGTTCAATATGCAAATGCTTTTGCAAAAGCTTTAAATAGTCCTGAGAATATATGTGGAGCCCGTGTGGAGAAAGGCACTGTATGCAGCCTAAGAGCACGTAGCAAATTAAGAGATAAACGTTATTGAAAACATATACATTGAGAGGAATATGATATTGGATAACATTTTTCACCAGGCTTTGGTGAAAAATGTACAGCCTCTCCGATTCACTAGTGATGTCATACACAGATAACCAGACACATTTTCATTTTATTTCAAGACGAAGATTGAAGAGAACTGTATAAAAAGATGCGTGAATAAATCATTCCTTCACATTTCAAAATAGCTGTTTTAGGTGAATAAACAATCGTGCACATATACATAGCAGTTTTTATTTTAGTTTTACCAGGGGCCAAGCAGATGACTCCCAAATATATTTTATTAGATAAGACACATATAATAGTTCCACGCTAGTGAATCAGCCTGGCGTTGGGTTTGGATGCACGGAGAGGACGGTCTGAAGCCACTGTGGCTGATGTTTGAGCAGAAGGCTGAGGCAGGAGCTATCTGCTCACTGGAGCTTACAGGAGAACACACAGAAAGGAGCCTGGATATGAGTGGGTATTTCAGAACAAGGAGGACTGTGGTGGATGTTGCTGCTGCAAAAGAGTTGGTCAGTAGGTGGGTCTGAACTCAAAAGATAACCAGCACCAAGGTTATCTGAGGTTTATAATCACCATCAACTGGAAGCAGAAATCAGAGCACTGTCAGCCTGTATTGAATTTGCGTTCAGTAACACTGTAGAATATTGCACATCTTATATTATATTATGCATATTTGTGGACACATACACACACATGTACTGTATATGTGTATACACACAATTGCACACACATATGTGTGTGTACACACAAAATGCACAGGCATAAACACACACATACAAATATTGACTTGAGAAAACTGCTCAAGTGATGTCGGTTTCTGTGCCAATAGGTAGACCATTTTAACTCCGTTTTCTTGTGTCATGAATGATATGGGGTAAATGCAACATTTATTACTGCATATATGCTTAAAGAAGGTTTGGTCTGTGAAGGACGTGGTGTGTTTATTACCATGAAGGTTACAATGTGTGGCGTGTCAGCGTGTAAGCAGCTGTACCATAGAAACAGAGTATTACAGCTCCAGTGTGTATGGTTAGCCATAGCAATCTGTGATTTGACTGGAATGGGGTAGTCAGGACATGGACAAATTCAAAATGCTTTCTGAGAGAGGCACAGGCTGAAACGTGTTTTTGAGCATGTTGCAAAAATCAGTAAAAGTAAATAAGAATATGAAAACTCATGAATTTTGTTCCAAAAGGTGAGGGCTGGCTTTTCTTTCCTGTCAGACATTAAGTGTACAGCCAGATTAAAACTTGGCTAAAAACACTACTTTTTGAAAGATACTTTTCTTATTTGTACCAGTCTCTTATCTGCTTATACTGACTGCTCTTCTAATGCCACAAGCAGGGAGTAAAAAAGGGATAGACATTCAGTGCAGTGGATTCAGGGCACAGAGTAGGCACTATGCTCCAAACTTTCTGTTTATATCACTATAAGCCATGGGCTCCATATTGACTGGTTATATGGCTATAAGCCATGGCCCACGTGGGAAGTAACTAAAAGAGCAAATTGCAGATACCTGCTGAGTGCGAGATGGAAACACAGGCTGCACCATGTATTTCTTGAGTAGCAGAGAGGAGCCACTTGGTTTTTAGTCATAGATAGATAGAAGTCTCTCAAGGCTGGATGTAGGCTACAATGTCAAGTACACAAAATTAGGTCGTCAACTACCACTGCCTGGAATTTATGATATATCTCATCGCAGACGCAAAACCCATGGCTTCCTAGATGAGAAGAAAATGACCTGCTCTTTATAACGTCATATAGGCATTGAGGAGACTGAAGTCCCTGGTGTCTTTTTCATTATGTGTACGTACACACTGTATATTGTATGAATTACATGTGTATTGTTTTGGATGGAAGCTCTATTTTTGCTCTATTAATATCAGTCAGGGAAAACGGCAGGGTCGCCGTGAAAGAGCAATTCAACCGCTCATTCAGCAATCAGGAACGGCAGAACTGATATATCGCTTTCCGTAATTTATGGAAGTAATTAACCTCGGTGGTACTGTCACGTGCTGTGTGTTCACAGCGAGCGAGAAAATACGGTGTTTTCAAGAGTGCTCTGACTGCGGGCAGCGTCCCTGCTGGAAAACACTCCTACAGCTTAGCCCTTCCTGGGCAGCGTCCCTGCAGTAATCTGGGAGAAAATTTGTGATTCCGTTTTATAAATTGTACTTTTTAAGTTTCTTCTGCGATTATATTTAATCATAGCATGTGAAGTATAGCATGTGCGAATATTAAAACAGCAATTATGCCTGTGCTAACAGAACATATAGAAGTGTAAGTGAGAGATTCTGTATCCACGACTTTCTCCTGCACAATAGTGCAGCCTGATGACTTCACAGACATCCATAAAACTTTGGTGAAGCCGTGGCCTATGAAGACGGGGGTGGGCTTGGACACAAGATTAAAGAATTACCTGGGGATACCAGGATTAATCGACAAAACATGCACCCCCTCAAGTCCTTATTTTCAACTGAACGCAAATTGCTGTGGAACTGGAGAATCGCTGGGGGAAGGCTTTGTTAGGAGGACACCCCACCCACAAAGTCAAGTCACTGACGGGTGGATAGAGACAAATCCAGAACAAGAATCCAGGTTTTAGTACAGAAGTGCTATCAGACGTGCTACTTAATGCCTTCTTCTCCCCACGCTGTCCAACAGCATTGGGTTTTAAACCAAGCTGCTGAAAGTGCTTCCTTTCGCCAAACGCGTTCTTCTCAGGTTTGAGTGACGCTGTCTGTGTACCATCGGAGTTTTGGAGCGGTCTATCTCGGCTTGGCCTTCAACCGAACGCGCGTCAGCTGAGCAGCGTGCGCCGCCATGTCGCCCCATCCCACTGAGAGCGCAGCTGCAGCTCTTAGGCGACGTGCGAGTACAATCTACGGACAGTGGAGCAGTTGTGGAAAAGGCAGGGGCAGGGCCACACCCGTTCTGGCTTCGCGAGGAGACGGACAGGCACGACGAGGCTCACAGCGTCTCTGACATGGGCCCCCTCTTCACGTTTTCACTGGCGCAAGGAATCCAGGGGAGAACTAGGGGCCCAAGCTCACATTCTGGCTCTGGGCAAATGGGATACTGCCAAATCAGTCTTCCCCCTACTGATTACCCCATCCCCGCATGCACCCCCCTTTGGGATAGTGTTTATATTACACTGTTTATAGAAGCTCTTTCTGTGCGAAAGAGAGGGGGTGGAGAGCAGAGCTATAGAAGCTCCTAGAGGTTCTGTTCACCGCCCTTTAACTCTTTCCAGTGCATTCTGGGTAGCCTTCTGCTCAGTCCACACTGACCTTCAGCCTTGGGCTGAGCCACTCCTGTTGTGTCACATATCCCTAAGCTTCGCCTGAACTGGGCGTATGGGAAGTATTCAGCCCATAAATATGTTATACCACTGGAAACTCTTGTGTTAGCTTGTCACATGTACTTTCCAGGGGAGGGGTTTCATTAATCTGAAATGAAAAATGCCACAAAATGTAAAATTAATCAAATATTTGGGACCTCAGTGGTAACAAAAAAAAAAAAACTGAAACTCAACGTCAAAAGGAAAGTTTTTCTTGGCGTAACCATCTCAGGAATTCCGCGCCAAGAGTCCCAGCAGAAGTGTCCCATTTCTTAACGTAATAATTCTTGCCTCCTTTCAACTCGTAAATTTGGTGTTCGCATGAATATTAATGGCCATGGTCATTAAGCGCTTTTCAGCGAGAGGTCACATGAAAGGAAACGGCCGCGCAGGTGGTTTGCGTTTAAAACGTGACTTCATCGCGGCCTGTCAGCCGCCGGCCGTGGCTCAGCTGGTGTGTGCGAGATCGCCCTCGGCCCTCCGTGACAGAGTCCGCCGCCTCAACCAGGGACTGTCTGTCAGAGCCTCGCGCGTCGGTCAGGAAATTGCAGGTGTTGGTTTGTTTGCGTTGAAAGCTCCACTCTGGCGGGAGCAGACATTCCAAGGTTATCTTACACGAAACGGCTTCAGCACCGGCGCTTCCCCCCCAGGAGAGCCCATCTGAAGAAAAAAAAAAAAAAAAAAAAAAAACATCAAAGCAAAAGTAGAACTTTTAAAACATTTAATCATAAACCTGATGAAGTTCTTAAATTTATTTGAAAGACGAATGGCAAAGGGGGAGAATAAACTAGTTTTGAAATGTTATGACTGTTTTGGCAGGATGAATTATTGGGGGCAGTAGGACCTTTTCACTAGTCACTTGATCCTACTCCTCCTCTCACTCTCTTCAGCTCAGAGCAGCACGGTCTCAGGTTTTGGTGGTTTGGTTTCAGGGTCCACTACCGAGAGTTGAGCTTAATGTCCCTCTCATCCAGACTGCTGAGTGATGCGAGTTTGCAGCAGAGCGTTGATGTCCCAGACCCTCTCTTTCTCACAGTAGGTTTGGGACAAAGTGTGCCCGCTGCGGACGGCAGATCTATGCCAGCGACTGGGTGAGACGGGCACGGGGCAACGCCTACCACCTGGCCTGCTTCGCCTGCTTCTCCTGCAAGAGGCAGCTCTCCACGGGGGAGGAGTTTGGCTTGGTGGAGGAGAAAGTGCTCTGCAGGATCCACTACGACACCATGGTGGAGAACCTCAAGCGGGCAGCGGAGACGGGTGAGTCCCAATACAGCCTGCTGGCATAAGCGCTCAGCGCGGTCGTTTAGGACCACCACCAGGCACTCTCAGAAATAAAGGTATGAAAAGTGCTTAAAAAGGTACCAATGCTTGTCGCTAGGGTGGTACCCTATAGGTGCATAAAACTGTACCCCTGAGCAGCAACTTAGAATTTACAGTAATTCATTTGTATCTTTTTTTTGCTTGGAAAATGTACTCATTTATACCCAAAGAGAACATTACTTTAGTTTCAGGAAATGTTATCCTTGAAGAACAATAATGTACCTCCACTGTCACTTTATTTCTGAGAGTGCAAAATTCAGGTTTTAAATATAGTTTCATTTTTCCCAGACATTTTAATTGTGAACCACAATCAAGTGAATTCCCCCCCGGTTCGTTCTTGTTTTGGGCCATGAAAATCCTAAAGCTGGCTCTGCCTACAGTGAAGCCAGCACATTCACACGTTAAGACTACTGAGGGTGACCAGCAGGTCATCTTCTCTTTTCCTCCTTCCTTCCTGGTCTCTCAGGGAGCGGCATCACCCTGGAGGGCGCGGTCCCATCCGAACAGGACAGCCAGCCAAAACCGGCCAAGAGAGCACGCACCTCCTTCACTGCCGAGCAGCTGCAGGTAAACCCGCTGGCTCCCGCACAGGACAGCACAGGGGCGTGACTCTGGGGGGATTGAGGGGGGTAAACCTGGTCATCTGACGGCAGGGTGGATGGACGGGTGGAAGACCAACACAGTCTCAGAAATGAAGTGACTGTGGAGGTACATTTTTGTTCTATCAAACCTCCCAAATGTACCCTGAAAGTACAGTAATGTCCTCTATGGGACCAAATGAGTACCCTTTCCCAGAAAAAAAGGTACAAATGTATAATATATTGGCGGCTAGGGGCACAGTTACCTATAAGGTAATGCCCCAGCGACAAGCATTTGAAAATTTGTAGGCACTTTTCCTACCTATTATTTCTGAGTGTAGCTCACAGAGTCAGGGCTGTGCGCAGGTGATGCAGGCCCAGTTCGCGCAGGACAACAACCCCGACGCCCAGACGCTGCAGAAGCTGGCGGACATGACGGGCCTGAGCAGGCGGGTGATACAGGTGCGTGAGATCCCTCGCGGTCATTCGCCTAGAGCACGCCAATGAGGTCAATGGAAAGCTGGGAAAGTCTGATGGTCACATTCCTGCTGGTAACATTGCATTTTCATAGGTCTGGTTTCAAAACTGCAGAGCAAGACACAAAAAGCACACACCCCAGCACGGCGGACCCCCCCAGGGCCACCCCCAGTCTCGGATGCCCCCCTCCCTCCCGGACGACCTGCATTACTCTCCCTTTGGCAGTCCAGAGAGAGCGCGGATGGTGGCTCTGCACGGATACATTGAGAGTAAGCGTCACTCTGGGAACTGCCAAGGTCCCATGTTCTCAGTTCCTTGTCCTCCACCACGTTTTCACCTCTCATGGATCCAGAGAATCCAGTCACCTGGTCTCGACTGCAGTCCAGAGGGTTTCAGAGATGACGTTCACGACAAAGGTGTAGAGTTCATGGATCAAAAAGTAAAAAGTCCTGCCGCGTGTTTCTTCCACCACGCGCAAAGTCAGCCAGCTGATTTCACCAACTAGTTGGAACAAAAAAATACAGGGGAGGACTTTTACTCTGTGAACCTGGATTTTATACCTCTGGTTCTGGACAAGAGGGACATACCGTAGTCACGGGAGTCCGTGTTGGCATCCTGATCTGACACGTGTCCGTGTTTCTGTGCTCCTGCAGGTCATCCCTTCTCCGTGCTGACCGCCCAGACGCTCCCTCACCAGGCCATGGCGTTGCCCCAGCTGCCCCTCAGCCGCTAGCACCACCCTCCCCCAATCCTGACCCCTTCAGCCCGGCCCTGACCCCAGGAAACGGAGGGCAGCTCCGGCTCAGCGACAGACAGGAAAGATGTCCGCCGTCTCCGGCCTGGCCTCGCACTGGGGCTCTCCTCTGCACTCGAGCTTCGCAGGAAAGGACCTCTTCTCCCCACGTTTGGGCAGACAGGAGGAATTCCCCCCACCGAGTCTGCCTTTGGTTTCAATTTGGGAAGAAACGCCACTGGTGAAACTGGAACTCCTTCCCACAAGGCCAAGGAGTCTACGCCTCTGCACTGAGTACCGCTTTTCTCTTGTCTTGCCGTGCACGTCCAGCCTGGGATCCTTTTCAGCGTCTTGTGCCCTATACTACTCGGACTCTGCTGTGGAGAGAGGACACGCCTACAGACAGGTCTGGAGATCACTGTTTCAAGTGAGCTCTCAGTACACCAACAAATAACCAACCAAGAGAAAGAAAGAGAATTGCGATGACACGAGGCTCAGTTTGGCTCAGCATTGGACACAGGTAAGAAAATGCCCCTCTCTTTCTCTTTGGAACAAAAAAAAAAACAACAAAAAAACACTTTTTTTATTGGAACTCGTTTTTTGAGTGTGACGACACCGTTAGAGAATTGTGGAGCATCAGATTACATTAAATGTTGCCTTAGACATCAATGGGACAAACGTCAGGTGGAAATAAACACAGTACGGACAGGACACAGGCTTTTTTGTTTGTGTATAATATAGTGCATAGGCTTAGTCAATATAATTTCACATTCCCCCCCACCACTGGACACCTCACTCGCAAAGCTGGAGCCACCACCGATCCTCCACATGCTTACCATTACAGTCCCCATATTTCTCTTCTGCACTGGAATGAAAACAAAGCCGTGTTTGGGCCCATGACAGTTTGTTGAGGGTACTGAAATGTGCTGTTTGTAGGCCGGTAAACAGCTGGCAGACCGAGGGCATATGATAAAAAGGCTGCCTGTTTCAACTCAATCTATTTGGCATTTCCCTACTTTTTTTTTATTCGAAGCTGAATATTGTTATTCAGTGGATTCGATTTGTTGACAAACCCAGTACCTGTGATTTGAATGATCGGGTCACTTCTCAATCCCTGGGACCCGTAGAACAGCTCTGGATTTTAATTTATTTGTGCATTTTGCTTAAACCTTGGTGAATTTTCACATTTCAGGGCACTAAGGACACAGCCTTTTCTACTTCCTGTCAGCTGTTTTCTTATTGCATTCAGCTGCCATCTGAGGGAAACGAATCAAATTAGGCAAATAAATGCATTGTTGGTTACTGCGGTAACCAAGACAAATGACAAGTGACTGCAAAGCTCACTAAAATTGTAAACAAATATTGAAATATTTATCATCTGTATTCTGAAATACATTTATTGATCGAAAAATTAAAGGAATTACAAAGAAATTTAACCACAGGGATTGAGGACCATGACCATTAAAAGGGATTACAGTAGGACGATTTAACTAAACGTTTTGTGAATGCGCTACACGCTAATGTTATAGAAAATAATAGATTTTGCTCTAGAAACGAATCAACTATTGTGCAAAGATGGCTACCTTCCAGTATGATCACTCCATCACAACAAAATTAAGCCCACTTACAGATAATGTGAATAAATGGCAAATATTTATCAATTTGCTTTTGTTGTTTTTTCACTTATGGTACATTTCATCAACAACAGGAAATGCAAACCTGGTTAACATTACATGCATCTTCTGAACCGTCTCCAAGTCAATTTGTTTATTTTATTGTTCTGAGTAGGAAGATGTCCTGTGTCTAGTCATGATATCTATGAAAATTTAGATTTTGCTCCTTTGATTTTTTTTCTATTGTAAAAAACTGTAATGGAAAACAAGGTGTTTTACTCGTTGGACATCATAGAAAATGCTAATTACCAGCCCGTTATCATTCCACAAAGCTCTAAGTGTCCGAAATGAAATGTTGTGTATCTGTGCGTGGTTTTACATGTGTCTGTGCACACGTGTGTGCAAGCAGAGTGCAATTCACACATAACAGAATTTAAAGCAAATCAAAAGTAACGTCATATCAATGAGTCGATGCTGATATATTGCTTGTAATTGTTCAATGTTAAAATGCAGCAATGCCCAAGCGGAGCAAGCTTTCAGTGGACTATTTACAGACCATAACAGAACAGGGGACATTTCATCTCTGAGAGTATTTACTATTCATCCACCGCTCATCATTTAAACTTAGTTTCAATCATGAGAATATGGCCACAACATGGGAAAAAACTGCAAAAATGGGAACCACTGTAAATATAATCTAAATGGATTTACTGTGAAAATATCAGCAAAATCGAATCGCTAGGTAACAGCTGTGGCCCAATATTGAACGGATGGAATCATCAGGAAGGAACAGGATTATTTTGAGAACTAGGTGTGAATATTCTCTATGTAATGCACACATTAGTGGGAGAACCCAACCAAAATAAGTAAGCAAGATAAGTATAGATGTTTAAAATGGTGAGTGTGGGCCTAAACAGGCATTTGGCTGCTGCTCTCAGAATCGACAAATCTTTACAAACTGCAGCTGTTTCTGATGCTTTTCCTACTGGTTTTTGGACATTCTTGTGATGCTTTCAAACTAGGACATTTTCAGTGCCTTATTTATTAAATTATTCAAAAACACATTCTATTTGTTCGCATCTCTGAATAAACAGCAACGGACTCCATACTAGCATGAAGCACAGGACAATTGCGAGAAGTAATATATGTTTACATAAATATGAAATCAGACATCACAAGGCTTATCTATTTTATGTGTGAAAATATGAGTCATTTATTAGAATATATGAAGTGCTGAAATTTCATTTAAATTATTGCATTATGAATGTATTATGCAGTGAATTATAATTTTCCAATAAGACACTTGTGAAAAGTGAAATATGAAAGTATCAATAATTTATATATTCAGTATTTGGCTCATAATTCAACATATATTCAAATTAGTAACAAAACTATTATATTTATTAATATTCAACATATGTTACTTTTGATTTGGGATGAACTTGGGAGTGCAGAGATCCCATCTCAGAGAGAGAGAGAGAGAGAGAGAGAGAGAACTGTGTGATGACAGATAGCAACTCCATGAACATTCTCACATAGAGAGAAAGAAAGAGAGAGTGTGCGAGAGACAGTGAGAGAATGTGTGTGTGAGAGAGAGAGCAAAGCTGAACTCAACATAAAATAAAGCCTTCCTTCTCGTTTTTGATTCAGAATTGATTGAAACACCATTGCATGTAGGTATACGTAAGGCATTTTTTTTATCACATCACAATGGCTTTTGTTAATTTATGTCTTGGTGGGATTTTGAATGGGTCGTTCCCTGAAGTGTCTTTCCTGTTTGCCTCATCCCCGGTGGGGAAAGTGGTACAACGACAGAAGAGTGGGATGTACATAGATGTTTATGGCAGTCTGTGTGCCAAAGGAACCACGTTGTGTGAAACTGTATCATTGTGTCTTGGCTGTGGAGTGAGAAATATGATCCTGTGTTTACGAGGGGAGACAAGGCCTCAACGTTCCTGTATTTATTGAGACTGAAAATAGCCTGTAAGCACTTTTTTTCCACAAATGTCTGTTTTGATAATAAAAAAAAAAGGTAATTCCATTTATTGTGCATTATAAATGTCTTTTGTGTACTAAATGCAATAAAATTGAATTTAAAACGATCCATTCGACTGCATTATTCAGATAAACTCAAATTTCAGAACAGGAATGACAGGACTACACGAGCACATACGAACATATTCTGCGCTTCAAGCTGGAACTAATCAAAATCAGGTTGTTTTGACTATTCTTTGAGCAATAACGCAGGAGCAGTGGCCAAAAAGAACATTGTGCATGTATTTGTGTGTGCATGAGTGAGCACGTGTGTGGGCGTGTGCGCACGTGTGTGTGTGTGCGTGCATGTAGGTGAGTGTGCCTGTGTGTGTGTGCGTGCATGTGTGTGAGTATGTGTGTGTGTCGTGCGTTTCTGTGCATGCGTGTAAGTGTGTGTGTGTGTGTGTGTGTTGTGGACATGCTTTCACGTGTGTGCGTGAGTGCATGCATATGTGTGTGTGCATGTATGTGAGTGTGTGTGCGCGCGCGTGTACGTGTGTGTGTGTGAGTGTGTGCTTGTGTGTTTGTGTGCGCATATGTGAGCATGCGTGTGTGTTCACGCATGTGTGTGTGTATGTTGTGTGCATGCTTCCATGTGTGAGTGTGTGTGCATGTATGCTGTGTGCACGCTTTCACGTGTGCGCATACGTGCCTGTGTGAGTGTGTGTGTGTGTTTGTGTATGCATGTTGTGTGCACGCTTTTACGTGTGTGTGCACGTGTACATGTCTGTGAGTGTATGTGTGTGTGCATGTGCGTGTGTGCTCGTTCGTGCTTGTGTGAGCGTGTGTGTGTGTGTGTGTGTGTGTGTGTGCGTGTGCTCGTTCATGCTTGTGTGAGCGTGTGTGTGTGTGTGTGTGCATGTGTGTGTGTGCTCGTTCGTACTTGTGTGAGTGTGTGTGTGTGAGCGTGTGTGTGTGTGTGTGCATGTGCTCATTCGTGGTTGTGTGTGTGTGTGTGTGTGTGTGTGTGTGTGTGTGTGTGTGTGCATGTGTGTGTGTGCTCATTCGTGGTTGTGTGTGTGTGTGTGTGTGTGTGTGTGTGTGTGTGTGTGTGTGTGTGTGTGTGTGTGTGTGTGTGTGTGTGTGTGTGTGTGTGTGTGTGTGCATGTGTGTGTGTGCTCATTCGTGGTTGTGTGTGTGTGTGTGTGTGTGTGTGTGTGTGTGTGTGTGTGTGTGTGTGTGTGTGTGTGTGTGTGTGTGTGTGTGTGTGTGTGTGTGTGTGTGTGTGTGTGTGCTCGTTCGTGCTTGTGTGAGCGTGTGTGTGTGTGTGCATGTGTGTGTGTGCTCGTTCGTGGTTGTGTGTGTGTGTGTGTGTGTGTGTGTGCTCGTTCGTGCTTGTGTGTGTGTGTGTGTGTGCATGTGTGTGTGCTCGTTCGTGCTTGTGTGAGTGTGTGTGTGTGTGTGTGTGAGCGTGTGTGTGTGTGCTCGTTCGTGGTTGTGTGAGCGTGTGTGTGTGTGTGTGCATGTGTGTGTGTGCTCGTTCGTGGTTGTGTGAGCGTGTGTGTGTGTGTGTGTGTGCATGTGTGTGTGTGCTCGTTCGTGGTTGTGTGAGCGTGTGTGTGTGTGTGTTGGTCTGTAATGCAGCCCTGGCACAGGGCAGGAAGTAATCACAGGCCGATAGCTGCGCTCCCTGACGCTTCACGGGTCAGTGTTCACAGTAATGACCGCAGCGCAGATCCTGCTGCCATCACACACAGGAAGTAACCATCAGGCTGCATCATGGGATTGATCAGGTAGCCAAGGTTTCAAAGGGAAACTGTGAGTACTGACAGTGTGCGCGCACACACACACACACGCGTACACACACACACACACACACATACACATGCGCACACACACACACACACACACACACACACACACAACCTTTAATGTGCATTTCATAGAGCAAAATAACATTATTTGCCATTAAAGAGTAATATTTATAGAAATGCCATTACGGAGTGCACGACTAATGGACCAAATCTGCTCTAAATGGGAAACCATTTCATATCCTCGTATCATCCTTTCGGACAATACCGCACATATAGCCATTGTATCGACCTGCAGCTCAGTTTGCGCTCAGAAAACCTTTCACTAAAATGGTGTGAAATTGATTACATGAGTGGTATAGCTCTAGACTGCACCTTTACTGTGCTGAACGGAAGAACACAACAGATAAATAAAGGGTTCTCGACCCATTAGTAGCACGTCATCTTTTTGTTTGATCAATTTCAAACTGGCCATTTTCACTCGCTTTTCAACAGTATTCAAGTGCTTCAAATTCAAGAGCTTCAAGTAGAGTAGATGGATAGGTGAGCTACAGGTAATGACTGGTCTGACAGTTCCATTAGTCCAGTCAAGGCTAAAGCAAATAGAACATTAAATGTAGGCTTCATAAACAAAGGACAAATGTACAACCTAATACATGAGATTTTATCTTATACATTGTAGACATACATGCCACTTGTACCTCTGCTTTGTGGTTGTCGACATAATTATTTAAATTGGATACGTAGATTACAATTGTTCTGTATGCTTTTGCTAAAATTGCCATGGACTCTCAAATCTACTCTTTCATCTTTTACCGAACCCTAGAAAGATTTTATATTTTAGTAAATAACCATTTTAAATGTGTGTGGCCCACTACACTGCAGTTGATACGTCTTAAAATAAAGCAATCCCGCTTTCTTGTGACGTACAACATGTAGTTGTTGATTATAACCAGATTTCTGAACAATTCAAAATAGTGTAATGTCTCAAAGAGCTTATGTCAACCACAAAATAACATGCTGGTTCTGTTTGTGGACCAGAATTTCATTGCAATGCATGAAAAAGTCCACCTACATTTTTACAGGCAAGACAGGTACATTTAAAACAAAATAATCATTTTCAGCTGGTATAACTGACTATTGTCAGTGCTCAATTAATTTTCTTGCAGTGACAGTTTTTTAGAAACTTTGCAAATCAGCATGTTTACAGTCTGAGTATTCAGTATTTCCTTATATAATAAATATTTGTATGAAGTGATAACATGCTTTTACATGCATTTTTCAGTACAACATGTCCCAGATGCAAGAATACATAGCTGTTGAGAATAGCAATTAACATCTGAAACTCTAAGTCTACATAAGTACACATACAGGGTTACACACACTCAGAGAGCACTTTATTAGGTATTTATTACACTTATTTTTTATACGTATTGGTCTTCAGCTACTGTAGCCTATCCACTTGGAAGTTTGACGCGTTGTGTGTTCAGAGATGCTCTTCTACATACCACTGTTGTAATGTGTTGTTATTTGCGTTACTGTCCCCTTCGACCAGTCTGGCCCTTCTCCTCTGACCTCTCTCATTAACAAAGTGTTTTTGCCTGCAGAACTGCTGCTCAATGGATCTTTTTTTGTTTTTCGCATCATTCTCTGCAAACTCTAGAGGCTGTTGTGCTAGAGACTGTTGTGCGTGAAATTCACAGGAGATCAGCAGTTTCTGAGATACTCAAACCACCCTGTCTGCCACCAACAATCATTCCACGGTCAAAGTCACTTAGATCAAAGTTCATCCCCATTCTGACATTTGGTCTGAAAAACAGCTGAACCTCTTGACCACGTCCGTATGCTTTTATGAATTTAGTTGCCGACACATGATTGGCTGATTAAATACTTGCTAACAAGCTGGTGTACAGGCCTACCTAATAAATTGCTCACTGAGTGTATATATTTAACTAACATCAACTATAATACTTTTTATAAATAGTTTGTTGCCTGAAACCACTGCTAGCCATTTGTTTAGTCTGTCCTGTTTGTTTAATTTTCAAATCGCTGAACTAGATTAAATTTGAGTTTCTCAACTGTGATGCCAACCGTTCTGTCACAAAGTGTTTTCTGCCTACATTGCCGCATCAGATAAAGCCGCATCTGATACCGGCTGAGGCAGATGGCTGGAAGATTTACCTAACTGTATACTGTAAACACTTCATGCCTTCCTGCCATTCAGAGTGAAGTCCATGTCTAAAAAATAATCTACATTTAACACAATCCGAGGAGGTTGTATCGTGTACTGTACGTTGTCTTCGTCGGACCACATTTAGTTCCACACTATGAGAAAGTTTCAGGAATGTTCAATTTTGTGTTTAACCTCTCATCAAAACATTCCCATTCACCCTCGGGACTTTTATTACAGCAAGAGCAAACCTTTACTGTAGAACGCAGCCGGTGAAGCCAAATGCCATTGAAAAGCACACTGTCTGTTTGTATGCCGAGAAGACTGATGCAGTACCGTGTCATCATACGTTCACTGATCCCCCAGGTGTTTAACTCCTGGATGCAGGTCCTACGACCTCGTCCCAGCCCTTCCGACAGGTGCGCACGATCCACTCATGCTCCCCGTCATCTGCAGGGAGAGAAAACCCCAGACTGTCATTAATCTACTCATTCCCCACTGTTTAACCGACAACTCAATTCTTATTTGAAAATGTGAGGAATAGACATTTTTTTTATATAGTGTTATATTTATTTGAGCGCAATTTATTCATGTAATAAATTCATATCTTATGATTGCTGTTCTTACAACACTTCGTCTTAATAAACAGCAGTTAAAAACAGCAAAACATCACCAACCTGACCTGATTTATCATTAACTCATTTAAAATATGTACAACATCCACACAAACCAAACACCTTTATTTAATATTTTAGTCCGAATTTGCACTAGCCGCAAGAATCATTTGGGACGTGGCCAAGCCCTTACACAGTGGTCCCTCCGCACTTAACAAATCAATCATCGGGGAGAATTGAACAGTGGTTTCGTTTTTGAAGCACGATTCGAGGAGTAAAAACAGTAGATAATACTGTTTTCGCGCAGTTAGCGCTGAAAGGAGTTGCTAATTGCAGAGCGAGAGGTAGGCCCTTTTCTGCGGGGTCTGAATCGCGGCGTGCAGCTGCATGTGCTTCAGAACTCACCCCGGCTGCAAGGCGACGGGCTCCATTGTTGCGCGCAGGTCTTAAGCTCCTCTCTGATTGTGGGTAATTGCCTGCGATGGCCCTAACTGCCTCTCCACTCGCCTTCGCGCCACTCTACCTGGCTCCCACGCGCACCGATTCAAATGCTCGGTCGGTGTGGCGCGCGGCAGCTGCATGCTAAGTCGCTAGCGAAACGTCCCACCGTTCAGCCACGCTACCGCCACGGCGACGGGGTCAGGCTCAAGGAGAACATTTCATCACTATTTTAAACCAATTAATACCTCTGGTTCCCCCTATCGCTCGTGAGTGGCTGACTGCAATTACCCAGAGCGCGTGTGCTCATTAGCCTGATCGCATTTTCATGCATTTCCCCATTTCCTATAATCTGCCCTGCGAAAAAGGCAGAGACCATTTTAATCGTATTTAGAATTGCAAAACCAGGTCTATTTATGAAGCCTACATACAATTTGAATTGTTTTTCTTTTGTCATATTTCTTGCGATAAAATCGTAATGACGTCAGTAAAGCTTGCATTGATATTCTGCTTTTGTTCATTCTGTAACATACTGTTTTTTTTTTTTTTTTTTTTTAAAGAATACTCATTAATAAAATATACATGTAATTCTTCTTTTAATTAAATAGGTGTAACAGGACCTTGCCCAACAAATCGCTTATGTTTTTCCATTATGCATGGTTCTTCACTAAAAATATATATATATTTGTAATTTTCCAGTCGTCCTGGGGGCCAATTGTCAGACAGTCAGACAGACAGGAGTAGTAACAATGTAGACCAGTAATGTAAATAGTCATTTAAACCAGAATTTCATGTAGACAAAATACATTCAACATCACTAGTCAAATAGAAGACTCAAACAGATTTGACTCTGACCCCTCAGTATACCACATTGAGACTAAGACCAACTGGAAATTAATTAATTGCTCATACGTGCCAACTGGCACATTTCAGAACACGGCACAGGAAAATGGTAACGGTGCCTTGTTAAAACACGTTTATCTTAATCCCTTAACTACACTCAAAAGGAAAAGCTCCTTCCTTCTAAAGCAGAACCGTTTAATGGGGCTGAGATCACCTTGGCCATTGCTATTTTTACATTGGCCACAAGATTTGTTGTTTGGAATCATGTGGTGGAAATTTGTAGGAAGTACAGAACTAATTTTCAGCAAACAGTAGATTACACAGATACTGCTTTAAAAAAAATCTTAATTTTGTCTTTTGATGGCCAGGGCTCAATCCAGGTTGTTCTGTTGGCTGAGATATAAAAAAAAAAAAAATGTCGAATGAGTTTCAAAAGAGTAATCACCCAAGAAGCCAGAAACCGGAATGAGAATAATAGATCTTCCAGGCACTTAAAGAGCTGATCACTGCTAAATCAAAGTGAGACTGACGATCGATCCATACAAAGAAACACTTGTATTGAAGGGAAAAGAAAAGGTATTTTCCATCTACGGGGCCTACTGCTACTCTACGAGGTCACCAGTAACGGGCTGCTTTTCTTGCTGATGTCATGCAGAGTGTTCTTTCATGATTTGCGGGTTGAATGAATTGCTTCGATATTTACACTAAGACCGCTGTTTGTGTCCCAGGTCCATTTCCTGGATACAGTCTGATTCACTCTCACAATGGTAATTCATGGGAGGTCAGCTGCTAAATTCAACAACGAAAAAGGCAAGCAGGCCGCTGTGTGCCACCGTGCCTCTGCGGTTTTACTTTCATGCCGGATATTTTCTGAGGTTCCCAAGTCTCCCTCTGATCCCCAAATCTCTCCCCAGCATTACCCACAGCTTGGATAATAGCAGGGGCTCGACTGCAGCCATCTCTGCATTACAACTTCTTTGCTCTCTGCCATTTATCAGGGAAATGGTCCATCATTCTTCCATAAAATTCGAACACAGAGATCTCATTTTACAATTTTCAAGCATGTAGTTTATATTTTGATCTTTTTTTTTTCCCTTTTCCAAATGACATCATTTGTGGTGTTTTGGAGCCTAGCAGCAGAGGGGCGAAGGTCAGTATTGGTGGGGGGGGGGAGACAGAGCTGAATGCCCCCATGGAGCTCCTGCATGCGACCCTGGGCAAGCCGCCAGCCCTCCTCGTGGCCCCGCACCGCCACTCCCAGACCTGAGAGGGGGCCGTGGCAGTTTGGGCGAACCCCCCTGCGTCTCCCTGCGGCCGCTGTGCACAGAGATTCCTCAGGGCTTCCTCCTCCCATCTGCTTTTGTTGCTTTTCAGGACTTGGCCCACAGCCTGGGCATTTCCTAGGCTCTTCCTGCCCAGCCCAGGAGCAGCTCTCTGGGCCGGCTCCCTGTCATTCCCTGCCCCTTCCCCTCCATCCCTTTGTCCTGCAGCTGTGGCCAGACTCTTCCTCTCCTCCCCTGACCCCCCCACCTCAAACACCCCCACAGAGAGACATGCTCCTCTCCGGTTCCAGTGCTGTTCCCTCACACTCTCGCTCAGGAGGGAAGCCACTGCCAATACATCCTTTCTTCACGCCCATTCTGACAAATGTGTCTTCGAAAAAGATGAAAATTAACCGCTGAAGAAAGAGTGCTTTCAGTGCAATGGGATTCAATGTAATGTCAATGTCCATTGAAAACCCTGACTCATTAGCTCAGATCGCTGTATAATTGTTTAGGTCTGAACTCCTCTTCATTGCATGCTATGAAATATACCTTCTGTCTGACAGCTCTATCCTGCAAAGCTTGTGCATCTGAAATTCTTGCTGTTTGCTCTCGGCTATTGGGAAGGGGGGGGGGGGGGGGGGTACTGCAACCATAGACTGTGTTTTTCTGATCTATTTGGCTCATCTGTCTGATGCTGCAATGAAATGGTGGTTTCTGAAACTGCAGGGGTGTTAATGCTCTGACTGCTGTCGATTAGACATTTCCTGTCAGATCATGTGAAGTGAACTGAAGAGAAGAGAGTAAAGAGAGGATCTATTTGGATCTTGGCACTGCTGCTGATAACAGAGACCCTCTGAATCAAACTCACCCAAACTGTACTTAACCAATGGTAAGAAGCCTTCATGCATAAATTCATTCTTTGTTCTTTCTTCAGGATTTAAATGTTTTTTGTTTATGGTCTGTATAAACAAACCATTGAAATGTACATTTTCTATCATGCTAAATGGTCTATGTTGTTAGGTTGTGCCCTGTGCCCAGTTCTGATGTCTAATGCTGGGTAATTCTGTGTCAGGTTGCAGTTATCTAGGACAGGGTTTCCCAAGCCACTCACCCTGGTGGTCCCCAAAGCAAAGTAGAAATTGAATACAGTAAATCTTCGATAATTCAAAAACAATCGAACATGAACAAACAGTCAGACCATGTTGGGAATACTATTCTGGATATCAGTTTATATACACTATGTACTGTATTACAAATATGGGTATTGTTGGGAACATTTTTGTCAAATACCATGTTTCTCAAATTTTCACTTCAACAAATGGGTTGAAGTGAAAGTATTTTTATATTTAGTCCCTTAAATAACTTTAATACACACAGACATTAATGTTTTATTGTGTGTATTTGTCCACTGGGGAAGCACAATGAATTCAAGAATGAATAAAGCTTTTTTTGAGATAAGCCCCCTAAATTTGTTGGAGGGTCAGATATGAACAATATAAGGAAATTATATGCTCATAAACTTTTACGTTGTGCACAACACCAACATAATACTCCTTTCACAAATGATTTTGGCATCATTGTCCATGAATGGTCATTCATAAGTGCCTGGTCATACATGAATTAATCAGCACTACAAAGAGCCGTAATATGCTCTGAAAGAAAGGCTTCCAAACAGCTTCTTACTCCCTCCTGAAAAGAACCAAATTTAGTTCAACGGTTCTTTCTCAGACAACATTTCTTCATGGAGGGCTCCGTAAAGAACTAAAAAGGGACTCCCTCTGGAGACAAGTCAACAGACATTTTTTTCTGAGTGTAAGTATGACACAGAAATTCTCATCTTCCTGAGACTAAGGTTTGTTTGTTTTCTTATCATAATACAGTCTTGTCTTGGATGACAAAAACATGTTCCAGTGAAAATATTTTCGAAAATATTATTTATTTTATTTTTATGGCCATTGCAGTGTATATTTCAGCATTGTGGTGTAGATTTCATTCATTCTTTCGGCTCTTGAGATTAATACCAGAGAGTCATGTCCCCAATGCAAAAATGAATTACTGGGAAACTACAGTATGTGAATAACTGCCAATTGGAGTTAGGCGTGTGTCATGGTAACGGCTGCATTAGTGGGGACACAACACAGCATTTCCCTAAGCATTTACTGACATGTTTACGTACTGCTTATGAAGAAGGTGATATGTATCGCTTATGAAACAATTACATTGATCTTATTGTGGATAATTTATAGAAAGCATCCCACAAAGTAGTATATTAAATGCACAAAGATCAGTAAATTCACTTAACAGCTCCACCAATCCAAAGAAACTGAGACCTCATCTGGAATGGAAACTAGCATGCGGCATACGCTTTCCCAGGGACTGGCGAAAAAAACACTGTTTTAGATGCTCTAACAAATGTACTTTCTTCCACATTTACTGTGGACACGACACAACCCGGAGCTTCCCTGCCGCAGCCACACGGCCACGGGCAGGCTCCGGCTCCGCTGCGCCCCTGCCAGCTCCCCTTCACAGCCAGTGGGTCCAGTGCCCCAGCGCAGCTGCAGCGGGCGGAGGAAAACCGCAGCCATTCCCAATCCATGACATCGCCCGCTGCCGCACAGCTACGAAGGGCTGGCATCCAGAGCACAATTCCTCCCTGAAAACCTGACAAACTACATTTCCTTCAAATCGATGGTTCCGCATTGGCCGTCCAATGGGGAGGGAAATGTGTTTTATATTTTCTTTCGGGGGGGAAAAAAAAGAAATCTTTTAATGACTGCAGTACAGAAGCATGCACAGTCTGGGGAGGGCATGAAGCAGAATCAAGCGGCATAAGTAATATATTTTAATCATTTCCTGTTTGGGGTACTTACCCAATACGTGTATACCTCTAAAACACTTGTCATACGTGCATTTTTTCCAGGTTGTGCAAATTCAACCATAATACGTTCCCCAGCGCTTAATGAATGCACACTGTAAGTATGAAAGGAATACTTTAATTTTGGTTGTTCTGCTTTGGTAGTTTCGTGGTTTTGTTTAAAAGGGGGAATTGCAGTCACCATGTACTGGAAGAGAGCTTTGTTCAAGCAGTCACTGTATGGAGAGAAACTGTGTCCACATCCCATCATGCAGCAGTGAAGAACAACATCGGCCGACATTGGCTCAGGCGGTAAGAGCAGTCATCTGGCTGTCAGAGGGTTGCCAGTTCGATCCCGTCCTGAGTGTGTTGAAGTGTCCCTGAGCAACTCACCTAACCCCCAAATGCTCCTGACCTTGGTGCCTTGCATGGCAGCCAATCACCGTCGGCATGTGTATGAATGGGTGAATGAGAAACATCAGTTGTACAGCGCTTTGGATAAAGGCGCTATATAAATGCCAACCATTTACCAAGAAGTGGGTCCCCTCACCTGCGTTCCTGAGGAAACTATGCTGGTAGTCAGTGATGACTCGGCGCTGTGGGTCGTAGAAACCGTCTCCACAATCGTAGCAGCCTTCAGGGATGGCTCGTGGGGGGTCCAGGTTGGTCAGTTGGGACTCGCCTGCAGGCGCACGGTGAAATTCGGGGTCAGGGTGCTGTAACTTGCGCGCTTACAGTTCTTTTGTGTGCATTCACATTCATTTTTACAGAGCATGCTGTGAGATTTTTATAACCACGTAACGCAAATCATTGGTCCGGCAACCAAGTCAGAGCCAAGAAACCTGGTGAGGTCAGTTAACTGTGCAATTTACTGCTCAAATTGATCAATTAAGTGCTGACTAACAACAAAAGTCAGCACACCCCGTGGCTCTCCAGAACCAGGAGTGAGGCCCACTGCTATAGAAAAAATGTCCTGGTCATGCTGAGAAATGGTGCGCACTAGTGCCACTGCGGTTGGCTGCAGTGTAGGTAATTCAGACCCGTTTCCAAGTCAAAAAGAAAATGTAGTCACAATCAGTGTTTTTTCTTCATCTAATGCCTCACCATGTGCCGATTTTCTTTAGTTTATTGTGTTTTTGGGAAAATACAGCGATAACTTTGTGAACGAATCCGGGACAGATTGCGTCACTCTCTCTCACACGATGCAGAGGAGCCGCATCAGCTTCCCTGCTACACAGTCTCTGGCTCCAACTTCAGAAACATGGTGGCGCAGCTGAACTTGACTTCCCGGGCTTCAAAACTCTTTTCACGAGCCCATGGATAGTCCGTGGGTAACATGACAGGCACTTGGCCCATATTTCTCCACAGTCTAATGATTGGAACACTCAACCAAAATGATAAAAACCTGATTAATGAGGTTATTAAGGGGAAACCAATCTGCTGTGGGGGTCAAATATTTCTTACCTGCTGGTTTCAGTCCATTACATATTTCTGTGTAGAACCTTCTGTCATGGCCGTTACAGTACTCCCAGTCACTCTCCTGGTACTCCAGTCCATCAGCGAACGTGTATTTCCCCTGTAGCCAACACATGCACTGTTTGCCATTATCTAAACAGCTCTCTGTTCCTTGTCAAAATTCATGTTCTTTGAGGGTGCAGTACCTCTGTCACAAAGTATCAACAAGCTTCAGTCACACTTTGATTGTTGGTGTAGTAGTGGAGATGGTGAAATATTATTCTATTGAAATGTAAAGCAGACTGTATTTGTGCAGTGCTATTGCCCATTGGGCACTCTGTAACTGTCGCAGGGGCAGACCTTTTTGGTTTAGACCCTTTCAGAATGTCATGTGTGTTTGGTCATGGTCATTTTTGATCCTTTTTAATGGACCACAATTATAATCAGAATAATAATTGGTTATTATGTTGACTAGCATGCATGAATTAATTCTGTAAACTGTAACCGAAAAGGAATGTCTTCCCCCGTCTGAATCGCACACATCTGAGGGGCATAGGAAATGAAGATCTGGGGCTCTTAAAGCTCTGCGGCTTGTGAAGGGGAATCGGATGACATGTCGGCCAGATGACGGACTGCTGCGTTAGGTCCCAATCAAACACACACGCTGAAAGTACGCTGCACACCTGCTTTGATATTCCCTTTTCCCATGTTCCCTCGTATTTGCTTCCATTCGGAAAATACAGCACTCCCGTTCCATGGAAAGTTCCGTCCTTCATCTCTCCAACATATCTTGTCTCGGTAGGCAACGTATACTCTCCTCTCCCTTCCATTCTGGAAAGAGTAATGTTAATGTCAGATAGCAAAATGGAAAGTCATATCGAGCGAAGTATACCAAAAGTCACTTTTTGTTTCCAGGGACAAGTTACTATGAGAATTTACGCTTGTCATTGACAAATTCACATTTAACTTATTAGCATTTAAAATCGTATTTCAATACTAAAATGTCAGTTTTACTAAAAACGATTTCCCACTGGGAGGGGATGAATTCATGACAGCACAATGACCCAGTGTTTTCAGGTTAAACTTTAACACGGTATTATAATAAATTGGTGGAAAGGGAGTGATGCTGACGTTTTGTCTTGAACATTTCCTAACAAAAACTATTCAGTCGAAAAGCAAATTGGCCATGGCAATTTTGTAAAATGAAAACTACAATAAGATGGGCGTCTTGAATAGGTGATAGTGTAACTCATATCAAAAGACTGTAAATTAATGTAACGAGTTAGAGTATGTAAATTAGCTGGCTAGTTCCAGAATAAACCGCGTCACCAGATATTCCGAGATTCTATTCAGAACAGTTCAACGTTACGCGTTCAAATGTCCAAGGTGACAAAAGGGTTTACCTGCCATTGTTGTAATCCCCATCATAACTGCTACCACAGAATTCCATTTTTGATTAGCTCACTTGGCTATGAGAAATCTGCAAAGTCAAACCTGCCAGAATGTGCGTTTGTTTTGGTGTGAGTGTTTCCATAACAACCGCAATTTGTGCGTACCACGGCCAAAGAAAGAGATGGCTCTGGTGTGTATAAACTGACAAGATTTAGGTTCATGCCAAATATAAATGTATCCTTTTTTCAAGTCCAGTCTCTGTGTCTATGCACAAATAATTTATCTGGTAAGCAAGCCGATGTGTTTGCAAAGTCTGAGGGCTATGAAACACAAAAATGCATCAAGTACTTTAGCAGCCATGATGACGACACGATCCTGTAGTGTGTCGCGCACGAATGATGTCACCAAGGGGGTGGGATTGTATGTGTAGCGTTTGTGGACTGACCTTCTCTGTGAGGCCTTCCCCTTCTGTCTCACCGACCTTGTTTTTTCGGACGGGGACGCAGCGTTCGCTGGAAACTAGTTGCCGACTTGAATATTTTGTATAATACTTTCTTTTAGCTGTTCCCAGAGACACCCTATCATGCCGGGTGCGGTAGAAATACCAACCCTGGAGGAGCTGACTGTCGAGGAAGTAAGTACCTTAGACCTAGTTAAGTTAGCCGTTACTACATGAGACAACTGTTAGGCAGTGTCATTTCGGGTAAATGTAATGGTCACTCTCTGGCGAACGTGTGCACGCATATTTACTTTACATTTAGCTAACGTTAGCCATTCAGTTGAATTCGCGTTTTGCAATTTGCTGGACTAAGTTAACGTTGCAGCATCGGTGGCATTGCCGAGTGGTATTTCGGCTGAAACCGGGTAGCTAGCTAGTTGGAAAGACAAGTTAGCTGTGACAGCTAGACTTTCAAAGATGTTCATGCCAGCCACAATAGTAAAATATTCAGCCTTTCATATTGTCATACAAGTTTGCTAGTTTTTGATATCGCAATGGCATGCAGACTTAAATCGTGTAATACTATATATATCAAAAACAGAACGAAATTAGCAGTACATAGCGTCTATGCTAATTAAGCCGATGAGTACATGCATCCACATCCTCGTGTGTTGGTCGTTCTTTTACAATTAATCCTGTACAAATATGAAATGCAATTAATCTGGGGTTTCAGTTCGACCTAACGTTACGACTTTGACTCAAAGGTACTGTGTTCAGCTAGCCCGACTTTACAACGCTAGCTTACAAGTCATTTTACGAATTAAAAGTGCGTGAAATATGAATTGACCAACATATTGATGCGCTATGCAACATTTCCGTTTACACCAGGTGAAGGTGTCCTCGTCAGTGCTGAAAGCAGCCGCCCACCACTTTGGCTCACAGTGTGACAAGACCAACAAAGAGTTCATGTTGTGTCGGTGGGAGGAGAAGGACCCCAGGAAGTGCCTGAACGAGGGACGGAAGGTGAACGAGTGCGCAATGGATTTCTTCAGGTAATAATGCCGTGGTGTTTTCATAGAGGATTTTCCCCAGGCTAGGTTGAACAACACTTTCTAAAAATATGCTTAATTCTTTTAATAATAAGCATCCTGGAAAGTTTTGGAAAACTGTTCAGATACACTGTTCAGAAGTGAGGGAAATGTGCCCAAATATAATACAAATAAAATAAACCTGTACAGCAGGCAGACTGCATCCATCTTTATTTCGAATTCACTAGCTTGATGTTATTCACCATTGAGTCTTGCAATATCAGTGCCGCTACGGTATTGGCCAGCTCACTGATTTGTACATTAATTACGTTGCCAAACAAAATTGTCTTCTGGTGTGTGTGTTTGTAAACACAAGCTGTTTTGGAACTAGTGTGCCTCAAAGCATCCAAATATTAAAATTATCCCTGTAAATCAAGGTAATGCTGACCATTGCATCAAGCCCCAAAAAGCATGGAAATGACAAACCTTTGAGTGGGAATTCTGTTGACCAAACAGAAATACATGATTTGATGAGGCTTTTGTAGGGTACTAGTAGGACAGAAGGCTAGTCCTGACTTTTACAAAGTATATTGTCAATTCCAGTTCTGCATTATATTTAGGGTGTTCTTGAACTCCCTGCTTTGTAATTGAATCAAAGATTGATTTCACATTTTGAAATGAAATCTCAGGAATGAGAAAATGAATCTGCGCACTGATCTGTAGCTGATTGTGGATGCTTCATGTCAATATAATCTATTACTAGAAAATAAACCAGTTATTTGCAACCGGAGGTAAATATGTTAGATGTAAAATAAGATGAATGAATTTTTGTGTAACTGCATTGGAATAAATAAGGTAATAAATATCAGACAATAAATATCAGTGTCAGTTTTTTCACAGAAAGAAATTCAGCCTTTTATATTTGAATAAAAATCAGAGATGGTTATTTTTGAAAGCTAAAATGCAGTAGAAATGTCATAGCAAATAATTTTGCCTAATGCGTCTATTGTAGGAGCCATGAATGTTATGTATTGTGTGGATCGGTATTGCTTCTTTTCTTGCTGTTTTTTGCTCTTACGGTGGTTGAGAGGGCAAATTGGTTCACCTGGTAATTAGATCAATTTCCTGTTCAACTGTGTGTTTGAGAGCTAGAGAGGGTGAGATGGCACACACATATTCTGTTGATTGTAAGCATACAAACACACACACACACACACACACACACACACACACCATACTGCAAGAATCTGCAATTATGGCACAACAAATCAGCACGGCAATCTGACCATCATTTAAATGGTACAGCCTGTTATGGCATCCCTGTTGCATTTAGTAATAAATAGTCAAACATATTTCAGACTGGAACTGAACTTCCTGAAATACAGTGTGTCATACAGTGTTATTCCCCATCTTAGTCTCTCAGCGACTGTTTTGTTGATTCCCTACATCTGTTCTTATGTGTATATAGTATATTCATATACATTCTCCTGTTTGAGCAACCAAGTACCATGGGCTACAGTTTGTGTTGAGACTGATGGAATGGAATTGGAAGTGTTTTGGAAAATAAGTAGCACTGATTCTCACAGGGGATGTGGTTTATGGAGAGTTTTCAAGAAAAATTACATGTCAGTCATTGAACTCTTCCCCGGTGTGTTACAGCACTGTGTGTTCAGTAGAGGCTGCCGATGCAGTCCTGTGGTGACCACCCTTGACTGCTTATCTCCAGATTGCCTTTTGATAGCTTGTTGCTTTAAGATTTGTTGGCTCTCCAACAATGTGCTGTTATTTCAACTTGGTGGAAATTTCGAGCTGGATGTTTTGACTATGCCTTCAGACTGGAGTGAATAGGTTAATGTGCAAGTTAACCCACACGTGTGTGTTTTCCTACTCTTTCCTTCAGCTAACCAACAAAGTCAAGGGTGGCGGGTGGGGGGACTGCTGTTTGTCAGATAGTGGAAATGGTGGAAGGCAGTCTGGGGTATATCAGTCTGAGGGGTGGCAGCAGTGTTTGTCAAAAGTGGATTTGCATTGATGAATTTAAACAATTATGTTTGCTGGACCGGAAATTATAAATAGTAGAATATGGAAAAATAGTTTGAAGGCTTTCTGAAAATTGTGAATTGAAGACGAGGAATGTTTTTGATTCAAGCTTTAAATATTCAAAATTGTTCATGCTATTGTTTAAATAATTTGTATCAGTTCATCTGAGGCAGGATTTGACAGTATTCATAACCCTATGGCCAGGGGCCACTGGATCGGCGTTGTAAGTGGTACGATTTGGCTGCTGGGTTTTCCTGTGCGTAACTCCTATTATCTTTGAGTGTCTCGCGTTCAAGTATTTGTCAAATACAATCAGGTTGTAACCAAAAATGTGTGTAGAAAATTCTGGTAATCACATAATGCGTAGTTGTGTTTCTGTCTTTCTAGTTATGTTGCATGTCCATACCATGACACACCAAGTAAAAAACATTTTCCCAATTGTGTTTATTGACATGACATGACATTTTTGAATGTCTACATTGAATGCTTATGAAGGAGTTGTATAGCTTTTTTAAAGGACCGTATATAGAAGGTGTTACCATAGCATCTTTACCTTTAGTGGTGTAAAAGCATAGCACAACTTATTGTGCTTAATCTGTGGTGTGACTGAGAATTATTATTACTTGTTGCCATGACAACACTCAGTCCTGAAGATGTTTGAAATGCTTCTGTTAGCTTCAAAAAACACTGTGAAATAATGGTGGTTTGATTTCCATCAGGGGAATTACATGTTCTTGTACATTTACCTGCGTTACGATTATATTTGGATGACTTTACACATAATACGGACTGTTAAATGTATATTAGTTTTTTAAGAAATAACTGCCAGCCCAAACCGGCTATATAATACCGTGAGGTAATGGAAACATAGCTTTATTATCTGATGTGTATGTATGAATGCAAGCTGTGCAAGCTTTAGCAGAAAATGTCACTTCTTTAAATCGCTGCCATGCAATATAATAGCCATCATAGTAACTACATTCAGGCCATTGTAGCTAGGCCTAGTTTAGTTCTATGCACAGTTGTGAGTTATGAAAGAAGTCTATGTTTTTAGAGACCAAATATTTTTTAAAAGGTTTTTCGTAATCAGATCATGCCACAGAATTGACATTTACTTGAATGTATTTGACAACAGCCATTGAGATAAGCACAGGCAAACACTGAATTGGCACACAGGTACTTTTTCTGGGAGATTTCTTTTAAAGGTTACAGTTTTATGAACTTTTCATCTCTGATAAATATATTGCATGTGTAATGTACCCTTTTTTTCAGTGGAAAAGCATTTAATGGTATGTTTTTCTGCATTGTGTGCATAACATATATTAGGTTGTGGTGTTCACTCTAACATGTATGGACCAAGGTCTAGCTATAACCTGTTATTGCCAAGACGGCCTTTATTAAATAATGGCATTTCCAGTTACTCATAATCTTCACATCTAGTTTTAGCACTGACACAAGTGTTGTCCCAAGTGTTGTCTCAAACTTTTTGCAGCAAGTTGGAGTATATACAGTACTGTGCAAAAGTCTTAGGCACATGTAAAATAAAGTCTATAAAAGCAAAGATGCCTTAAAAAATTATGAAATTAAACATTTGTAAATATCACAAAGTTTACTTATAAAGAGCAGTATACAGGTAAATCAAATCAACATGGTTGTCACCTTTAAAACTGCATCAATTCTCAATGGTAATTATTATTATTTATTAGAAAATCAGCTGGTTGGTTGTTCCAAACATATAGGAGAACTTGCCAGACTTTGGCCGTCTCAGTTTCTTCTAGATCTCCAGCTAATCCCAGAAGGAAGCCCCAAGTTTTTATCAGAAAACTCTTTTACTTAACATGTTACTTTTCTTTATTTAATGCAATGCAAAAATTGTCTGTAACGTTTAATTTCTTTTGGAAAAAGAATGCTTGGAAATCTCAAATATGCTCTTTTCTACTGATGCAGAAAACAATAAACATCTAAGACCAAATTAATATTTATCTAGGGTGCCTAAGACTTTTGTAGGTCTGGGAGGCTCTAGTTAGGGCAATGTGGCGGTGAATTAATTCACCGTTGTGTGAAGACGCCAAAATGGTAGCAGCTTTAGCAACGCAGAACTAGCAAGCCAGCGCACCGCCTGCTTGTGTGTGCGAATGTGCCTGAGCTCATGTTGCTCTGTGAATTGAGCTGAGCTCTACACTGTTCTAGTTTCCAAATCAAACAGTTCCCCTGATGAGATGCTGCCAAATGTAAAAAAGGGGTTCTAGTGCATGTTGTACTTACTGTGTTACAAGTCAGGTTCTTGAAAGCTTAAATGCCTGTTAGATGTCCACTGCGTCACTGCTGTTGAATATGTCCACTGGCTCACTGTGTTCTTGAATATGTCCACTGGCTCACTGTGTTGTTCAATATGTGTACTGGCTCACTGTGCTGTTGAATATGTGCACTGGCTCACTGTGCTGTTGAATATGTGCACTGGGTCACTGTGCTGTTGAATATGTGCACTGGCTCACTGTGCTGTTGAATATGTGCACTGGCTCACTGTGCTGTTGAATATGTGCACTGGCTCACTGTGCTGTTGAATATGTGCACTGGGTCACTGTGCTGTTGAATATGTGCACTGGGTCACTGTGCTGTTGAATATGTGTACTGGGTCACTATGCTGTTGAATATGTGCACTGGGTCACTGTGCTGTTGAATATGTGCAGTGGCTCACTGTGCTGTTGAATATGTGTACTGGCTCACTATGCTGTTGAATATGTGCACTGGCTCACTGTGCTGTTGAATATGTGTACTGGCTCACTATGCTGTTGAATATGTGTACTGGATCACTGTGCTGTTGAATATGTCCACTGGATCACTGTGCTGTTGAATATGTGTACTGGATCACTGTGCTGTTGAATATGTGCACTGGGTCACTGTGCTGTTGAATATGTGCACTGGCTCACTGTGCTGTTGAATATGTGCACTGGCTCACTGTGCTGTTGAATATGTGCACTGGCTCACTGTGCTGAGTCGCTGCTCCTGTGCTTCACAGGCAGATTAAGGGGAACTGTGCAGAGTCCTTCACAGAGTACTGGACCTGCCTGGACTACGCCAACCTGGCCGAATTGCGGCAGTGTCGCAAGCAGCAGCACGAGTTTGACAACTGTGTGCTGCAGAAACTGGGCTGGGAGCGGCCGGGCCTGGGGGACCTGTCCAAGGTGAGAGAGCGTCTACGCCAGGTCAGAGGTCACACTCTCAAAGTCTGGATACACTGCGGACAGGGCTAGCTTTGTAGCCTCCCAGAACAATGTCACTTTCCTCATCCGATTTCCAATTTCCAGTCTGGCTGTGCACAGTGGGCCTGTTCTACTAAGACCTTTAGCATGTTCAAAGCCAGTAACATTACCAGTGATTGGGTATGGTATTTATGTTGCACCAATCATTGGTTGTGTTATTAGTTATGTGTGTGCTATTAGGTTTTGCGCATGCTAAAGGTTTTTGGTAAATCAGGCCCAGTATTTTTGTATTTGAATTCACTGTACAAAATTGAAAGCCAGCATTGTTTTTGAATCACAAGGACTTGTCAGCTTGCGATTTGTAATGCCCGTTGTTTGGCCGGTCCCTTTCCTGGTGTGAAAACGTAACGCTGGTGTCTCTCTCAGGTGACTAAGGTGCAGACCTCCCGTCCTATTCCTGAGAATCCCTACCACTCCAGGCCCCGGCCGGAGCCCAACGCGGTGATCGAGGGCAAGCTTCAGCCAGCCAAATATGGCAGCCGTCTGTACTTCTGGAACTGGTGAAGGCCCAACCACGCCCGGCCACGCCCGACCCCACCTCTCCTGCTGTCACGTTCTGCGCGCCTACCGTCGAGTATTCATGGGCCAGAGAGTACATGACGCAGCTCCTGTTGTATCAAACATTTTCTGTGATATTATTATCGAATAAAATATGAGTTTAAAGTTGTTGCGCAAGTGTGGTGATTTACTAGTGTCTACAGTATGTTGTTACTATAATTTAACTGTGATTTTTTTAAAAATGTCAAGTTCAGTTAATTATTTGTAAACTCCCCTTGGTTTTGGTAGAAATTACAATTCCTTTACTTCGGAAAAAAGTGTCACCAACTGCTTGGCCTTGTTTGGCTGCAGGAGCCTGCTCGCCAGCGTTTCCGTTGGGCCTGACCCTTTGGTCCTGCCCTATTGCTCCTCTAACCTTGCCCTTTAAGAAAACACATCCATGAGGTAATTCATGCGCCTTGTTTTGGAGGCCATATCTCGCCTTCCCGCCTTGCTCATGGGGTCATGTTTGAAGTCACGTCCGTTTTGGCATTGTGTCGGTGTCCTCTGGGATATGTAGTCATTATCCACCCCCCCCTCCCCCTTCTTCTCTGCTGCAACCTGGAGACGACTCTGCCAGTTCAAAGAGCTGTTCTTCCAGGCCTGAGCTTTCTCTATGCTAATTCATGGAGCTGCTGCTTAATGGACCTCACAGGCACTAAGTCTCTGTACTTTCACCCAGAGAACAGCATGCGTAACTTCACGTCTGCTCTGTGAATTTACTTGTATGCCCAGCGGACTGTGTCTCCTGTTATTTGTAGTGCGAAATAAGCGATGATAGGACAAATATCTAACAGTATGGAAGCAGCTTACGCGGAGATGAGTGAGCATATTAAATCAGAGCAAATGAAATTAGCGGGGTTTTCCCTGTGTGTGGGCAAACCCGACACTGAAGTGATTTTCGCTTCTTACCAGTCCATTGTCATTTCGTATAAAGTCTCTCCCTTTGAACCACTAGAGTGAGCTGATGTCAAGTTGCAGTGAGAGCAGTCGAAACTGAATTCGACCTGACGTTTCCTTGGCAGGGGGTAGCGGAGGCACGTTCGGCTTGCTGGGAGAGCCTGTCCCTGCCAGAAATGCACATTACAGGCCCGGGGCCCTGGAGTTCATTAGCCTCAGATCAAGGGAAATGCAACACGAGGAGTCAAGTCAGAAAGACTCCATCGTGCTCCATCGGCAGGGTAAAGGAAACTTCTTAACTGTAGGAGTACTGGATAACCTGTAGGTATATTTTATTTAGATGGAGACTCGATTGAGGGAGGTGGGTGAATAATAGTGTGGTTTGTCAACAATGCCGAACAGTTCAGAAATTTAATTAGTTGTTTTTTCCCCATTAAGGATTACGGTAAGTATGGCAACCCTAAAAAAAGATGGCATTTCAGTACATTAACAAGCTTTGGCTACTGGGCGGTTTTAATTTACTTTACGGAATGTCTTTCTTACAGTTCTGGTCACCCAGTTTCATAGCGGTGTACCTCAACAAAAATATATATTCTCTTAAGAACCAGAACTATAAACATTGAACATGAGGGCGAAGTGCTGCGCTCTCCCCTGGCCCGGGGGGGCTGTGGTGAAGCCGTGTGTTTGCCCTCACTTTGGGGCTGATCATTAATGTGATTAATTAAGAGCTGACCTCAGAGCTGCAGGCAGGACCAGAAGTGCACAGCAGCCATGTCTGGGGTACCTCTACAGGCTGACTGATTGACCGGGGGGAGTGTGCCAGGTCTCCATCCGTGCCTCGGATGCCTGTGGGCGGGCGGTTATGAGCCCTGCTGTGGCCTCCGTCGGAGATCCAGAGATCCCCCAGACGGTCGCTCTCTCTCTGCCCCGGGCGTGGTCCGGCCTGGCGGCTCGCACAGGAAGCGGTGGAGAGGTGGTCCTGACCTGGCGACGCTGGAGGATCGAGGCGGGGCCTGGGGCTCGTGGCCATCTCAGCTCACAGACCCGCACAGGAAGAGGGAGGGGGGGGGGGGGGGGTCACTGTCAGCTGACTTTGCCTGATGCAGGAAGCACTCTCTGGCAGGGGGAAGAAATACAATCCTGGACTTTCACGAGGCACCGGTCGGCCGGAGGGGCAGCAGTGCTAAAACACTCAAACAAACCAGCTCCTTCATGTTCCTGTTCCGTAAATATCCCCATTGTTCCAGGAGTGACGTTGATGGAACCAAATAAATATTGAATGATTTTGTTCCCTCCCCGTTATCGTGCAGTCATCAGGTCACGTGACTTTGAGGTAATGCTTATGATTACACGCGGTCTGTTTGAAGGGACTTGTTTTTCAGTCCTCTGTTATGGTCTGATACCTTTACATTGGATGGTAAAACATGACTTCTTTTCCTCTATTTTTCATAGGTTTTTGATGTACATGAACCAGAAAAACATTTGGTTTCTATCAAAAAGAAACTTTCTTTTTTACGTAAAGGCAGTAAATTGTGAAATATTGCTGGTGATTGTTACTGTAGTGTAATGAATAGTTTGTATATGAGCCTGATTGAACCAAATATTGCTATTTAGGGACTAGGTTATATTATTAACCAGCTACAGTATTACCTGGAGTCCTTCAGCAGTGGCTTCATCCCACCAGAATGGGAGTGGGTCTGTAGCACAGGATTTCTCATGTTACTGCTATATGAGACCCCCTGATTTGGGTGCCTTCAGGCTGCCACTTCCATGCCTATGTCAGAGGAGTACATGTGCTCAGTGTTTAGGAGTAAGCGCATTAAGGAAAAGAAAGCGTTTTCTTATAAGGCTCTTGTGAATGAGCTGACCGGCCCCTCTGGTGTTATACGGTGCTATGACTTCATGCTTCCCATCAACACCCACTGGCAGAGTTGTTTTGAGCTGTGTTTCAGCACTTTCTTACACAGCCTGTACGATTTCTGTCTGCAAAGGTCCTAAGCATTCAATTTAAAATTTATGAAAGGGACATTTGCCAGAACTGAATTGAAGTTAAGTACCTTTTTCAAGGGTACCAAAGGCAAATCCTACTTGGGGTTTAAACACACAGCACACTGCTGTACGTATTAATACAGGTGTAAGTTCCCCAAAGAATCATTGCAAAAATTGCACATTTTATTTGTGTATTGAATTTAGATTTTTTGTTTGTCCATTCTTTGTTCACTTCCTGTTCACTCTGCTGGGGTGGCCACAGGGTCTGTCACAGTGCTAACCCTCACAGGTTAAAAATGATGAATCTCTCCTGTGACACAACTGCGGGACAATAGCAAAAAAGCAACAGTAAAATATGCTTCTTAATTAAAACATGAAATACCAAAGCTGAAATTTAGGGTGTGATTTTTTTTAAATTAACGAGTTGTAGGTGCTATAACACTGAGGAACACAGTCATCAAAGGAATCCACACAATGCATATCAAACTGTGCCTGCAAACAAACATTTAGCACTAACTTTATGATGTCACAACTATAAGCTCATTTGCATATGAGGCCCACCTTTTTGAAACATCACTAAAACAGCCTGGTCTTGGTAAAGCGCAAACATATTTTTATGGATATCACAACCTAAAATAAAACACTGGAGAGGTGTAGTACAGTCAGGTCCATAAATATTGGGACATCCGACACAATTCTCAATCAGGTGAATGATGTAGGAATTACAACAGTTTGTATATGTGCCTCCCACTGTTTAAGGGACCAAAAGTAATGGAACAAACTAACAATCATAAATCAAACTTTCACTTTTTAATACTTGGTTGCAAACCCTTTGCAGTCAATTACAGCCTGAAGTCTGGAACGCATAGACATCACCAGACGCTGGGTTTCATCCCTGGTGATGCTCTGCCAGGCCTCTAATGCAACTGTCTTCAGTTCCTGCTTGTTCTTGGGGCACTTTCCCTTCAATTTTGTCTTCAGCAAGTGAAATGTATGTTCAATCGGATTCAGGTCAGGTGATTGACTTGGCCATTGCATAACATTCCACTTCTTTGCCTTAAAAAACTCTTTGGTTGCTTTCGCAGTATGCTTCGGGTCATTGTCCATCTGCACTGTGAAGCACCGTCCAATGAGTTCTGAAGCATTTGGCTGAATATGAGCAGATAATATTCCCCAAAACACTTCAGAATTCATCCTGCTGCTTTTGTCAGCAGTCACATCATCAATAAATACAAGGGAACCAGTTCCATTGGCAGCCATACATGCCCACGCCATGACACTACCACCACCATGCTTCACTGATGAGGTGGTATGTTTTGGATCATGAGCAGTTCCTTTCCTCCATACTCTTCTCTTCCCATCATTCTGGTACAAGTTGATCTTTCTCTCATCTGTCCATAGGATGTTGTTCCAGAACTGTAAAGGCTTTTTTAGATGTTGTTTGGCTAATCTGGTCTTCCTGTTTTTGAGGCTCACCAATGGTTTACATCTTGTGGTGAACCCTCTGTATTCACTCTGGTGAAGTCTTCTCTTGATTGTTGACTTTGACACACATACACCTACCTCCTGGAGAGTGTTCTTGATCTGGCCAACTGTTGTGAAGGGGTTTTTCTTCACCAGGGAAAGAATTCTTCTGTCATCCACCACAGTTGTTTTCCGTGGTCTTCCGGGTCTTTTGGTGTTGCTGAGCTCAACGGTGCGTTCTTTCTTTTTAAGAATGTTCCAAACAGTTGATTTGGCCACACCTAATGTTTTTGCTATCTCTCTGATGGGTTTGTTTTGATTTTTCAGCCTAATGATGGCTTGCCTCACTGATAGTGACAGCTCTTTGGATCTCATATTGAGAGTTGACAGCAACAGATTCCAAATGCAAATAGCACACTTGAAATTAACTCTAGACCTTTTATCTGCTCCTTGTAAATGAGATAATGAGGGAATAACACACACTGGCCATGGAACAGCTGAGCAGCCAATCGTCCCATTACTTTTGGTTCCTTAAAAAGTGGGAGGCACATATAGAAACTGTTGTAACACCGTTCACTGTAAATACCCTCAAATTAAAGCTGAAAGTCTGCAGTTAAAGCATATCTTGTTCGTTTCATTTCAAATCCATTGTGGTGGTGTATAGAGCCAAAAAGAGGAGAATTGTGTCGATGTCCCAATATTTATGGACCTGACTGTATATACTAGCTACCTAGAACCATAATGACCCACTTTTCAATGGTCTTTGATTAGTTGGATTAGTATTTTGGTGTTGCACCTTTGTCTCATCCACTTTAGATTACAGTAATGAAAATGTTTTTTCATTATCTGATATTTATTTGCCAAAAGACACGTTGGAAGTGTCATACCTTCAGTTCTGTTCAATGGTCAGTGACGGTTTCATTAAAATCAAGAGCACATGTCTTCTGTACCCCTTATTATGTCTAGACAATAATACTGACACACACACTGTGTCACCTTCTTTGTGACCACAAAATCAAAAAAAGAAAGACATATACAGTTTATAATCAACAGTGTGGAAAAAATTTGACAAACTCATAAATCATACTGAAATTGTAAAACTGTATACAATTGTAAAACTCTCCTGAACACAGTGATAATCTAGGCTGACAGAAACAGATGTTGCCCAGCTCAAGAGCATATAGCAAAACCACAGATGGATTTCAAATGTACTCTGCTGCAGTCTATGCATATGCAGTGTGAAATGTCTTACAAAACCATGTGTGTAAATATTGATGGAGATATCCATTATTATGATATATAAACAATAATAATATGACAATAATACAATGATTAGAAAAGTCAATGAAGTATTTAACACTTTTATTGTGTAAGGGTAAAATCTGACCCATTTTCAAAGCTTCATGATATCCTCAAAAACAGCTTTATAAACACAACAAAACCAATGGTCACCACCCCGGTCCTGCCTGATGTGAGTATGGCCGGCACATGAGAGAGGCGTAATTGGGCCACCGCTCCGAGGGTGGGGGAAGGGGCTCGGCGGGGAGGCTTGCTGCAATACAAGGGCCCCTGATCTCCCCGGAATCACGGTCCAGGGCTCGAGACGATGCGGCTTGAAGTAGGTGTGACGATCTCCTCCCGGCTGCCGGGGGACAGGGTTGTAGTAGTGTTTCCTCAATATACACAGGGGATTGAAATAAACAAGCCACCAAATTTGGAGAAGAAATGGAAAAAAAAAAAACAGAAACAAATAATAAAAAAAGACAAAAATTGACCCGCTAACACAAAAGGTGCGTGCAGCTTTTCTAACACATTAGGAGGGTCAAAGTGCCCCACCTGTACTCCCTGTATATTCTTTGCAAGTCTTTCTGGTGTACAGGTGAAAAAACATTTTAATGGAACACATTTTACAATTTTGTAAAATTTCTTCAGTTGGTTGGAATAATATAACTCAAAAAGCTGTGTAATTGGGAGACGTTGAAGCAGGGAGTGATTAGAAAGCTTCTGCAGTAGCCATTGAATTTGAATCACACCGTCCAGACAGCTGTCCTCTTGTGAAAGCTTGCCATAAAAACATGCCATGTATGCCTGATTGAAAATGGAATCCAGGGCATTGCAACCTTGACAGGCGTTTCTCGGTAGCAACAGTCAGAAGTGCTGTTTGCATTCTTTTTGGTGTATTTCAAATAACACAGTCTCTTATGTTCTGAAACGACCACCAAGGTTTCTGTTATTATCTGCAACTATTTGGGAGGCCAAAGACATGACAGCTCAGGAGAGTTCTTGCTCTATTTATATAATAATTTATATAATTATATAATGAAGTAACAGATGTTTTTAAAGAGTTAGACTTATGGTTATTTTTGCTGGTTTGCATGTCAAGTATTATTTTGGCACGAATGGGATGATAGGAGGTTTCCTCAGGTACATGCACTAACTTAAATAACTTTATTTACTTGCCACCTTTAGAATCAATAGCTCTTATCATGCTACTACTTTTCTAAAAATATAAAAATTATTACTTTCTTGCCGTATAACAATTTGTGCCTCTTATATTTGAAGTGTGTAATGACATGAATTAAAGCGCCAGATTTCTTGTACTGCTTCCCACTGCTGCGAATTCAATGATATCCTGTTTATCCTGAATGAGATTACCCTTAAAAAGATGTCCTAAAACAATCCAGACCCTGTAAACAACACATCTGTGTTGAAATATTTCCCCCAACCAATACAAACAGGCGCATATCTTCCTTTGTCACATTTTCGCACGACACCCAGACACCCATTACAAAAAGCAAAAGTCAAAAGATGACTGAAGGGTGCAGTTTGCGATAATTGTTATTATGTGCTCAAGGAGGGTGTGTTCACGCTTGGGGAATGTTTTGGTCTAGGAATTCAGCTGGGTAGAGGTGCTTTCTCACTGTGTCCTCTGGAGAGGTGTATGTTGTACGATGCTGGGTCCTTCGTTTGAGGACGTCTCCATGACTGACAGGTCCAGCTGCTGACAGCTGTGTGGGGGAGCAGAGGGGAGGGGGAGGGGGGGTGTCTGAATTTGAAAAGGAGGAAAGAAAGCACCAGAGTGCGGATCCTCCTGGCCGGGCTCCTGTTTGCTTTGGCCGGGGCCCAGGCCGTCATTCCTCCTCCAGAGATACAGGCTTCAGCACTATTTACAGCGCAGCTCCATGTGTTCGTGCGAGCTCTGAATCCTTTCCTCCCCCCTGCACTAGATGAGTCGCCCGGCCGGGTTCGTATATGCCGTTGTTTGTTGAAAATCTGGGCCGTGATTCATCATTTTCTGAATGAGGAAAAATAAGCAGCACTTTCCCCCACTATTCGCTGGTGTGTCCACGTGGAGGACTGGACCTTCACCTCGGTTTGCTGTGAGCCAGCTCCTCACAGTTTAACTAACCTGCTTCAGTTCATCTCTTATTCCTTATTCCTGCTCCCTCTCCGTCTCCTTGCTCCACCCTCTCTCTCTCTCTTGTTCTTTTCCTCCTGCCTCTCTGATATTCCTACTCTCTCCTTTTCCCTCCCTTCTTTATCTCCCCCTTCTTCTTTTTCTATTGAGGAAGTATTTCTCTATTCCCAGAGCTGTTGAATCTGATCCACTTCACAGCCAGCTGATAGATATGTGGATGACACGGTAACAATTAATCTGTCCCATGGAGTATTTGTGTGTGCACTGTGCAGGCAGCCATTATGAGGCTGTGTATGGGCGATGAGAGATGATGAAAAACAGCAGCAGTTCCAGGTGTGCCGGGAGTGGATGAACTATGTATTTGTCACTTTCTAGATTTGCCACAGCGCTTGTGTTCTCTGCAGACTGTGGGAGACTGAGGCGAGGATGTGTCTTTCTCTCCCTCTCCCTGTGTGTGTCTGTGTGTTTGTGTATGTCTGCATGTATGCGTGTATGCATTCTTGTGCATATGTATGTGTGTGAGTTTGTGTGTGTGGGTGTGTGTCAGTATGCTTGTGCATGTGTGTGTGAGCGTGTGTCAGTGTGTGTGTGCATGCTTCTGCGTATGTGTGTGTGAGTTTCTGAAACAGAGGAGTGTGTGTGAGTGTGACTGGGAGAGAGAGAGAGAGAGAGAGAGAGAGAGAGACTTGTTCATGTGGTTCCTGTGTTCCCTGCATGGTTGGCTTTTGGGTACAGAGGAATGGCTTATTATCTTTATCTGTCCTCCTTCAGGGTCCGCAGCTGATCCCTGGTAAGCCCAGGCATGCTGGCGCTGGTTTGTGGGTAGGCCGCTGGTGCGTGCGTTTGTGGGGCAGACATACAAACGCGCGCGGAATACGCTTGGTTGGTGGCATACGTTTCATGTGGCGGCTGGCCGATTCCATACGTCTCCGCTGACGGTGTTTTCATACAGTTGTGTGCGGGCCCGGACAGGGGACGGGAGAGGGGTTCTGGAGGCATTCCTCCCCTGTGTGCTCATCTAAACAGATTTAGTTGAAAGAGAGCCCCGACCGAGCAGGGCTGCTGAACTGCGTTGGTGGGACGGGTCTGCTGCTCCTCCGCGCTCAACTTGGGTTTCACGCGCACGTCAAGGTGGGTTACACGGTCCTGGCATCTCTGCTTTCTGGGCTCTTGGTGGGCCACCCCCCCCCCCCCCCCCCCCCCCTCCCCACACCGCCCCGGGTCTGACTCACCCTCTGCCCGCACACAGACCCCTCTGTGGCTCCTCTGTTCGTGATTGTTTTTTCCCCCCAGAGTCTCCTTCCAGGTGCCTTTCCTGATTCTGCTGTGAGCTCAGACCAGCCTCCCCTGATTCTGCTGTGAGCTCAGACCAGCCTCCCCTGATTCTGCTGTGAGCTCAGACCAGCCTCCCCTGATTTCAGCCCCGCTGTCAGGTGGGTCGTGAAGCAGCTGTAATGTCATCTTATTTCAGAGAGAAGCGCCAACAGTCCCAGTCAAGGCAGTTCGATCACTCTGCATTCCAGTCATTGAGGATTGTCTTCTTTCATAATCCCTGGTTGAGTGTGTATCTGAAATGTGTAACATGTCCTGAGTGCTTTTCCTCAGTCTTACTTTGGACTTTGTACAGGTAAAGAGGGTTAGGTCCACCAAATCTGCCTGACTGTCTCCCGTCTAGTTGTCCATTCCAGACTAATGGTGGCTATTCCCCTGGTCACTGTAATTTTATTCTCTCTACTAAACTAGCCTCATACAGGTTTTCATCCTTTTCTTATGAGAAAATGTTTCTGAAATTCCCACATTGCAAGGGTATCAGGGCCCATTATGTCCAAAGATGACAGCTGATTAATAGACAGAGGACCCAGCTGGATCAAACTGAACAGACACGTGCGAATGTCATGTTGCATAACAGAACTTAACAACCTCCCTCTCTCTACTATGTGAGAATGAAAAAGAGAGCATGAACTTAAAGTAATTACAGTCTCACTGTGTCCGCATGACTCAAAACAGTAATAATTTATCAAAATTCTATATAATTATGGCTGAATAATATGGCAATGGTTCAAAGCAGAGGAATTCATCATAGATATCAGTATTAATCATGAAAAAAAATGACATAAATGCTTTATGGAGCCTTGTAAAATCAGTCACAATGTCCATAGGGGGTGTTTTCAATTTTAGTTATAGTTATCCAATGCTTAAAGGCCAGCAGCAGAAAACCTGCTGCAGTGAATATGATATGCGTTTGTGGTACGTCCCTTTGGATGAAAGCATCTGCCAAATAAACATCATGTAATGTAATGATATGAAGTGGTGCTAGGAGGCAATGACCTGTGTTCGTTTGAGAAGATCTCACCCTCAGGTCCACTGCCTTTGGTCCAGTAAACCTATATTTATTGGATGAAATTTGGGGGGGGATTTTTTTCAGGACAGAAATCCTGTTTACAGGAAGAAGGTACAGCACAGCTGCCGTTAGGAAGCAACAGCCGTAAGGCAGATAGAAGGAAGTAACACGCTTAGTCATTTGCGAACGCACAATGCTCTGCCGTTGGCAAGAAAACTAGAGGATCTCGCCTCTCCATTGTTGGGAAATGCCTTAACACCGGTGTTATCTGCATAGTCCTTTCCCATACTTTTCGGTTATTAAGGAATTTGGTAGTAGCCGGATGCACAGCATTGCACACATCCAGGTCATTCCGATGACATCGTATGAGCACAGACATTATTTATACACTGTGCATTGATGTCAGAATGGCCTGAAGCTTCCTCTTAAACTTGCCAAGGCAAAAAAGAAGTGCGGCATCCATTTTCTGTCCTCATCCAATCTGATTTTGTTTTCCAGGAGAATAGAAACTACAAATACATTGTTCCATATTTGAAGTAGAGATTGGAAGCCCTGTATTCTAAGGTATCAGCACCATGACCTCACCATGACAACAGTGTGATCAGCAGATGAACATACTGTCGACAGATCTGTCTGCAGTACGCTGAGTAAAAGCCCTGCTGTAGTGGCGTTTCACCACTACAGCAGTAAAAGGGATTACTTCCCTGAAAGATAACTGTGTTAGCACACATGGTGCCATACGTACAGCAGATCATATGCGTAATGTTCTGTATTCAGGCTTTTGCTACATAATGGCTCCACACCTCATTGGTGCGCTGTTGAACTATGTCAGAGAGATCAGTGCAGTTGAGAGCTCCCTCAGGGTTCTGTTACAGTTTGGATCCACAGATTCTAAAATGTCCGCCAACTCGCTGATGAGTTGCTGGCACAGTAATACTGTGCCTTCAAATTCATTCTACACACATTTATCCGCACAATCTTACGCAATGCGTAATTGTGTAATAATAAGTGACGAGTAATTACTTTTGGATAAAATTGTAATTGTGATAATTCAGTATTTAAATAGTAATTTGTTTTAATTGAGAAATGTACATATTTTAAAACTTACTCTTAATCTCTCCAAAGTACCAGAAGAAAGCAAAGCAAAAGGGAATAAAGGGGACCTTCACCTAGTCCGTCGCATTGCCCCAGTGTCCCAGTCTCCAATCCTGCACACAAATAATCACAGGATTTCCACATTTGCTTTGCCTGTTAGTGTCCTGCTGTATACAACCCAATTACACGACTTTGCTTAATTGTGAATGCAGGGAGTTTGTGAGTCAAAACTAAAATAACTTTGCAAAGAAAAATAAACCAATGGAGATTTTTCCTGGGAGGAAACCTTTAGTTTACTATATGACATGTTTCTTAATAGTGCTAAAGTGTTCTGCGTTCTTTAAATAAACAATGGGGAGTTTTGCATAGAGGGGCATGAAAGAATGCAGGACTTCCCTGCCCCTCACACATATGTCAGCAATTTAGCTGCCTTGTGTATTTTGGATATAAAAAAAGAGCATTTCAAAGTAAACGAACGAGGGAAAGTCTTATCCGGCTGGCAGCTGCTTTCGGCTGTAAATTGCTTTCAGCTGATGCACTGCAGCTCAAACTTACTCGGGTAATGTCAAGTGATGCATTGCGATGCTGAGAAAACAACACAGACAAAAATAAATAGAAGAAACAAACAGTGGAAAGTTCCTATGTTTATCCTCGCCTCTTCGCCAGGCTCTGATGCCGCGGGTCCCGCTGGTGTGCGTGCACTACCGTCCCGCCCAATCAGAACGGCCGACCAGCGTCGCATCCAACGGGTAACGGGTCCTCGGCCTGAGCTGGTATTGTGAGCAGAGATGCACTGCTGTGCGTCCTGTAACAGCAAACATCCAGTTCAGCAGTCCCGAGTCCGGCCCAGGGAGGTCTACAGCCCAGAGACTAGACCAGGGAGGTCTACAGCCCAGAGGCTGGACCAGGGAGGTCTACAGCCCAGAGACTAGACCAGGGAGGCCTACAGCCCAGAGACTAGACCAGGGAGGTCTACAGCCCAGAGACTAGACCAGGGAGGTCTACAGCCCAGAGACTAGACCAGGGAGGCCTACAGCCCAGAGGCTGGACCAGGGAGGTCTACAGCCCAGAGACTAGACCAGGGAGGTCTACAGCCCAGAGGCTGGACCAGGGAGGTCTACAGCCCAGAGACTAGACCAGGGAGGCCTACAGCCCAGAGGCTGGACCAGGGAGGTCTACAGCCCAGAGACTAGACCAGGGAGGTCTACAGCCCAGAGACTAGACCAGGGAGGCCTACAGCCCAGAGACTAGACCAGGGAGGTCTACAGCCCAAAGGCTGGACCAGGGAGGCCTACATCCCAGAGACTAGACCAGGGAGGTCTACAGCCCAGAGACTAGACCAGGGAGGTCTACAGCCCAGAGGCTGGACCAGGGAGGTCTACAGCCCAGAGACTAGACCAGGGAGGCCTACATCCCAGAGACTAGACCAGGGAGGTCTACAGCCCAGAGACTAGACCAGGGAGGTCTACAGCCCAGAGGCTGGACCAGGGAGGTCTACAGCCCAAAAGCTGGACCAGGGAGGCCTACAGCCCAGAGACTAGACCAGGGAGGTCTACAGCCCAGAGACTAGACCAGGGAGGTCTACAGCCCAAAAGCTGGACCAGGGAGGTCTACAGCCCAGAGGCTGGACCAGGGAGGTCTACAGCCCAGAGGCTGGACCAGGGAGGTCTACAGCCCAGAGACTAGACCAGGGAGGCCTACAGCCCAGAGGCTGGACCAGGGAGGCCTGCAGCCCAGAGGCTGGACCAGGGAGGTCTACAGCCCAGAGGCTGGACCAAGGAGGTCTACAGCCCAGAGGCTGGACCAGGGAGGCCTGCAGCCCAGACATGACTGACATGAGCCTCCAGAGCCAAATTTATTTTGAGTACGAGACTAGAGGGAGGGAGGGGTCAGATCCCGTCAGAACCCACACAGTCTGTTACCAGGCTTGTTACTGGAGAACCTGCACAAATAAACAACAGCGAAACCTCGGGTAACTCAGTTAATACTTTCACATTCGTCCTTTTCTATGTACTCGTGCACAAGATTTGTCAACTTATTCTCAAGATTAAAAGCCTTTCCCCGGTAGTGCGCTCCCCTGGTGGGGTGTAATCCACAAGACAAAGTAACAATGTGCCTTTGCCGTGTTATTGGTGCTGGGCGTTCACTGGAGATGGATAATGTGCCTGCAGCTGTCTGGCCGGAGCACTGAGAGTGTCGTTTCTCACGTCCCTGATTGAGTACGTGTTGAATATTGAACGACCAGAACAGGGTCAAACACCGAGATCCTGACTCATCTGCGTGAACTTTCCAACGACACAAAGTGATGTATACCATCGGATGACATCCTAAATAGACTTTAAAGGACTGCATAATCAGTTTGTATTATTAGAAACACACAAAATGGCAGCAATGCAGTTGTTTTGATGGGCTGATATATGCGGTGAACAGATCCCCCAGAATCAGGGCTACTATTGTCCATCTCTCACGTTCGTATTTGGGGAAGTGGAAGACGGCCCATCTCTGAGACAGAGATTCATCGAAATACGCAATGCTGGCTCTGTTTGTTTGGCACAAAGGAGAACCAGAGGGAATATTTTAAAACGGCACAGAGCCTGGTGATTGCCTGCAATTATCAGAAAGGGAAAACGGGGATGTGACCGGCTTTATTTTGGAGAGGGAAGGTGTCTCTGGCGCCTCGGTCCGATCCTGTGATTATCGTATCGCCGGAGCCCCTGGGAGCCGCGGGGTTGGTCCGCCGCTGCAGCCCCTCCCCCTCGGCCGGTCGTCAGGGCGGGTTCGGCTGATGTTAGCCAGCTAGGCCGAGTAATTAAGCAGAGAGGAGAAAGGCAGCTCTGGATGTGACTGAGAGTGAGCTGCAGAGTCGTGTCACACACTCTCCTCAGTCCCTACGGTGACGACACAATGGAAGAATGCAGGAGTAATTCTTCATGCGCTGGGGTATCTGTCAGCTGTTCAATAGCAACCTGCTCTGAAATGCTAAATCTGTTCCTCTTATTTTGCCCACATCAGGATTGTGTTTACTTCTTGGATACATTTTTTACCACATATCTTTTCATTGTTTATTTGCTTTAAGCCACAACAACCAAAGTTTGTGAATTATTGTTCCATCATAGAATATTTCGTATTTAGCACACATCTATTATTACTATGCAGTACTACTACAGCAGTAATAATAAAATAATAATAATAATAATAATAATAATAATAATAGTTTGTTTCAAGATAAATCATTACGTAACACTCATTAGAGGAAAAGGTGTAAAATGTGCTTGCATTAACAAGCTAAAAGTCAAATGAAGACAGTGAACTCCAAATATCGCAGACAGCATAAAACATTTCTAGCCTGCCATAATGCATGGTAATAGCCTTCATTAATATCTGCAGTGGGGTGTGTAGCCTCGGGGCGATATTTCACAGAGAGAAGGCAGCCTTTATTCCACCAGTTAGACTCCGAATGGAGAGCATGAACTGTTTGCCTGCGTACTGGGAACTATCAGACAATTTATTTTAATCTATTTTGATGCCAACTCTGCAGAGAGTTATCCAGTGACTGAGAACACTGATACACTGGGCTCAGGGTTTGGCTCGCTCTCAGACAGATAAACAAAATGGTAGGTCCAGGTAGTGCACTCAGTCTTCTTTATCTTTTATTTCCTGTTCCTAATTCTGTGGCAAGATTGCATCAAAAATCTAGCAATGACCAGCTTTAAATACCAGCTGTTTCAAAACCTAGCTTGAGCTGGTCAAACCATATTGAGTATGGAGCTGGTCTAACTGGCAAACCAGCTATCAGCTGTTTCAAAACCTAGCTTGAGCTGGTCAACCATGTTGAGCATAGAGCTGGCCTGAACTGGTCAACTAGCTGCCAGCTGTTTCAAAACCTAGCTTGAGCAGTGTTTTTTCAGCAGGGATGACTGGTTCCCCCAACCACTGTGTGCTAATGGACGCATCTGCTGCCACTGTAGCCGGTTAGCACGTGTTAGCACGTGTCAGAGTTCGGAGGATTACGGGGCACCCTCTGGCCCCGACTATTATGGGTTCATTGAGGCTCCGGCTGCCACACACATGGAGGTGTTACCAATGGTGACACCTCCCCCCCACACACCCCAACCCCCCCAACCTCCCCAACCTCCCCAACCTCCCCATGCCCAACGCACGCAGTCCAGCAGGATCTATTACCCAAATGTGTTTATTCTGCGACCTCTTATTACCCCCTGCTATAATCGTGCTTTTGGAGCTAATGGCTGAAATTCCTTGCATAATTCTGAGAAATAATCGATGGCATGTGAGTGCAATGGCGCGTGTTTCCACAGGATTTTTTTTTCCCCCGCGATACCACGCAGGTCCAAAATCGCTCCACTGATACTGTGATTGCTTCCGCCGGAGTCCGGATCAGAACGAGAGGCATTACAGCATTAAACGCTGCGCTGATATCAAAGCCGAGGCCTCTCACCGCAAAACAGCCTGGACGGGAGCCACCTGATCTCTCCAGCTCCGCCGCTCCTCGACTAACTGTTCCACAACGAGGCCAGGAAACAGAGCCTCACAATACTTCACTGCAGGATCTCTTATATTACGATGAATGTCACATTCCTGGCTGTAGACCTCCTTTGGGCAGAAGTGTGCGCCCCATAAATAATAGGAACAATACTGGTAATCGTGATAGCTCATTTTCAGAACTCTCTTTTTACTGAAATGAAGCAGAGAAAACATATTTGTAAGTCCACACGTCCAGTTCCATCCACTGTTCAGGAAGGAACAGGCTTCTAAATGAGAACATTGTAAAACAGATCTCAGTTGTTTATCTTAAGCTGGGCTAGACCCTAGGCTGCACATTACTGTCATAGAAACCTGGGGAGAAGGTTCAGGCTTAACCTTTCCATTGCCCTCCCACTAAAACACGAAACCAGGTTATTCTCTGTTTTTTAGGATTTTCTCAACATCAGCAGGACAGTTCCTCCAGAATTAAGGCTACAGGGCGGAAAGTATAAAGGTGTTTTCATCAAGGGCAATCTTTGTGCAGGTAGACCCTTTCCAGAATGGCTCAGAGCTACAAAAGTGTTGTAAGCAGAATGTCAGGTCACTTCCTGAAAAAACACGGCTGTCGTCTGATTTCCCAACACTGTTTGAGAGAATTGGACGGGACAATCTGAAGCACAGAACACGGAATCTCGACCCCCCTCCACCACATTAACTTGACTCTTTTTTATTTTGACAAATTTGCGTTTCCAGGAAGTGGCTGAGGTCAGCAGAGCATCTGTTGCTACTTATTTCCAAGATGCAGGGCTGCTTTGTGTGGGTTGTCCTAGCAACAGGGCCCCTGCAATCAGACCTGAATTGCAGCATCTTCGAAAATTCACGTGATACCAAGCTGAACCTGGAGCATTTTCTGTTGCTCTTTGCACAATATTAGCCCGTGCTTAATCCCTGTCACATCTGCTCGACATTTATTACAAAACAAGTAGTTCCTCCAGCTTCAGTGTATATTTCTGAACAATGGATATTAGCAAACTTCATTCAAGGAAGGCAGCCTAACTGGTTTCTGGAAACTGACAACACCAGCTTGAAAGAATCCAGACGTCTCTTGAATCCAGGAATGCCGCTTGGCCCAAACCAACAGGAACCTCTTTTCACAGCCAAGTCACAGAACCACACAAGCCATCAGTTTTATATTTCTAGTGGTCAGTCACTGTCAAAATCTCTGAGGTGCCATAGCAGCAAAAAAAAAAAAGAAAAAAAAACGAACAAGAAAATTAGATGTTCTTTCTCCAAAAATAGACCCTTGGGGTACCTCAAAATCATATCAAATGTAAGAGGATGTGGCAACAGTATAACCCTCAGTTATTTCTGTTAAACTATCGCAGACTATGTTGTTGATTTGTTATGGTGGATTCCAGTAGCAGTTGAGGATATTATTGGATTTACATGTTTAAAAAGCTGCTAAATCAACAGCAGTAATGATAATAGCATTTTATGTTAATTTTGCATCTAATGTTTAGTAACATAAATAATAACATAAAAATGAATGGAAAAATAAAATAAAACATGAACTGAACAGCAGATTTCAAGAAAAATAGATTTCATTTGAGTCCTGCTGGCTTTTCCAGTTCTGTCACATATCCAGTCTCAGTGGAGAATGTCGCTCGCAGATATTGTTTGTAATTTAAAGTTCAGCAAAGACGTAACTGCAGTTGCCATAGCGCCATTCTTTTTTCACCCTGGGAGGACACATGGGGGGGGGCACAGAGGTTATTCAGACTTACCGCTGCAGCCGCGCGTCTTGGCTGTAAAACGAAGATATGAATTTGTAATCATCACTGCCAGCCCAATTATTTCTTTCCCTCTGCTGGTGATGAATAGAACGCTAATTGATGCAATCAAGAGGCAGACAGTCCACTTCAACTATCCCTATGGTACACACGACATTGACTAAACACACCAATATATATCAATATTAAAATCACCCCCATAGTGAATGAAACTGACCCATTTAAATCCATTTATAGCATTTGTATGGACTTTGATTTTACGTATTGTATTAAGGTGTTTCTGAATAAAAGTTTTTTTTTTGGAAGCGCCCAATCAGATGTGCATTGAGCTCATTTTGCGCAGTTAGTGTTTTCATCCCCTGTGACTGCACAGCCTGGATGCTAATAAGCTGGCGCGGGCAGCCCTCGCCTGGACCCCAGCTTGTCCTCCGCGACCCCATCGGCCCCACGATGAATATTTTCTTTCCGTGTAGCTCTTAACCCTGAGAGCTGCCCTCCCGGCAGGCGAGCTGAGCCAATGTCATATCAGCGCAATCCACGGAGGTGAAGGGGTTTTATCACATCCAGTTTCCTTTCTTCTTCTTTTTTTTCCAAACAAAAAGTGTTGGGTTCTCCCCCCTACATGCTGATTCAATTTTCACTTTTTTTTTCTTTCTCCACCAGTCCTTACAGCTGTGGTTTTGGATTAGCGAAATAGCTGCTGTCGAGCGGAATGATCCTTCTCCAGCACCACCCACGGCGCGGAGAGGCGTGACAGGTAGGTGTCAGGGAGCAGTGACGGGCCGGACTCCTGTGTAGCTGGCGCTTTACGCGGCTCTTTCAGGAGCGCACACCGAGACGCCGCGGGTCGAGGTGTTCTCACCCCGTCGTGGTTTATCGCTTCACGTGGAACAGAACATCATAAACTCCCACAGTCATCCAGTTCATCGCCTTTTTTTTGTTTTTTTTTACCTCCCTTCAAGTGTGAACACAAGAGACCATAACCAACTATTATAACAATATGATCCATCATAAACCGTATTCAGCGTGCAGTGGGCAGCTCGCTGCGCTTGTTAGTGAGCTCTCACTGACTGTCGAATGATTTGAATGGCTTAGCCGAGGCCGTAAACCTGCCAGCTGTCAGCGAGAGTCACGCTTGCCCAATCAGTGCTAGCTCTTCGGTGGGTTTCTGTGTTCTGTGTTCTGTGGTCGCTTGCTTTTGGGATTATGGTGTCAAGAGAGTGTCCGAATTTCAGCTACAGTGCTCGCGTGGGTCTGGGGGGCAGGTCGCTACAGTCATTTTACTCACTAATCCTGTTCACTCCCCGTAGAGCATATGGCTAAGGTACAACTGGCAGTTCTCCATTTGTGAGAAAAATTATTTCGAAAATTATGTTCCATCGCTATTAAGTTTAGTGACCAGATTGCCAGAGCAACTCGTTTCAATGGAGATGTTCTTTCAGTTAATTATCTTTGTTTTATCTCGGCAAATATATGTAGTTTTGTTATGCTTCTAAAATTAGTCCATTGCTAGTTTACAATGTAACACTGTCCCATCCTCCGTTTTTGGTTACACTGTTTTTTGGTCAGAGGATTTGTTGTGGTCATGTGACCAACTTCACTTTTTGAAGTTATGATATATAATATATAAGTTCTGGAGCTCTCTCTCTCTCTCTCTCTCTCTCTCTCTCTCTCTCTCTCTCTCTCTCTCTCTCTCTCTCTCTCTCTCTCTCTCTCTCTCTCTCTCTCTCTCTCTCTCTCTCTCTCTCTCTCTCTCTCTCTCTCTCTCTCTCTCTCTCTCTGTTTGATCTGTGTACTTCAAGGATTCAGTGGAGGTGGGTTCACCCCAACAGTCGTCTCAACAGGTTCTGTTGATTTAAAATTTTTGTTTTTAATTCCCTGCAGATTCCTCAGTGGCCCGCTACATCAAACAGCTTCTGCCTTGCCTGTTTCACACTTGTGAAAACAGCTAATTCTATGCGCGTTGGTCAAACATCCAACTGAAATTATGCAATATTTAAATGCTGTGCCTGCAGTTGAGGCTTTTAATACACAGAACTGATTTAAACAAATGAATTCAGTTCAAAGACTTTTATATAAAAAGTACTGAAGACGTTTTTGAGAACAATATGCATTTCACTTTTTCATCCTATCCTGCCCTGTAGCTGCCAGCAGTTCTGTGCTCCACATGCCTGCAGAGAGTCCACTTCTTCCAGCTGCTTCTGCACACAATCTCTCTCTTTTTCTCCAGTCTTCTTCAAGTCTTCAGTGCCTCGCTGCTAGTGAATCTGGCCAAAATGTGAAGATGGACTCATGTCTCGGCTGACAGTGATTACATCATGCCTGACTCCAATGTGGGAGAGAGTCTGTAGGCCAGTAAAGAAGAGGACACTTTCTGTTCATCTACGGAGCAGGAAGAGCTTCATCATCTTTCGTATTCTCATCGTATTATCATGGTGTCCTAGGAAAAGAATGTTTAAAGTATGTGGTACAGTAACTAGTAGTCCTAGCACCTTTATAATCTCATAATGCAAGCTATAACCCTTAATCATACCTACGCATTATAACCAGGTTGTGACAACTGATCCAATGTTTTGTACAGTACTATGCAAAAGTAATAGGCACCATAGATTTTTTTATATATATTTGCAAAGTAACATATTAAGTACAGTAATAGACCACTTTAAAAATAAATAAATAAATAAATAAATCAACTTGATCGAAGCTGTCTGGGATTACCTGGAGAGCCAGAACCAAGGAAGCCAGCCAAAGTCTGCTGTGGCAAATAGCAGTATAGTTTTTAACTGTTTATATTACATTGTTTAATATTTGGAAACTTTTTTTTGATGATGTACAAATATATAATCTTTTGACTACTTATGATGCATTATGTAGCATGTATTAAGGCATTATAAAGGCTACAAAATATCCACTTGAAGTAAAATGTTACCACAAATTCCTCATGCGTGAGTAACATGCATAAATGTCCCGACGGTGGCTGGATGGTGTGCCGGGCTTGGAGCTGGACGTGGAGGAGTCTTGTTATTTTGGCATGCGTTACACCATCTCCTTACAGCAGCACAATGCTGAGCTCCAGTGTGTTCTCTTCAGCATTCCTGCCCTTCAAGGCTCACGGTCATCAGGGGCGGTGGGGGACGGGGGACGGGGGACGGGGGGGGCACGGTCTCATTGCCCGGGCTTCCTCTGAAGACAATAGGGGGGCTGCAGGGAGACAGTCCGGGAGCACGGGGGCAGATTTATAGCGGAGGAAACGCGTTGGGGCGCACGGTGGCCGGTGTCAGAGGGAAACAATGGAGGATTCACAGCGTGGACTGTCCCCAGGCCTGCGGCTCTTTATTCTGCCCGCCCGCTCTTCCTCCCCGCTGGGGAACTCCCTTCCTGCGGCCCTGGAGGGCCGGCCTGGTTTCCCCCCGATGCGCTCGGAGGTGCGGAGGAGCGCGCTCGCCGCCCGGCGTGAGCTGGGGGAGAGGAGGGCCGGCGTGGCCCCGGGTCCCGTCCAAACCGCCGCCCCGAGGCGGGGGTTAGCCGTCACGGCAGCCTGTAGCGCAGTGGATAAGGTACTACACTGGGACCCACAAGGTCGGTGGTTCAAGCCCCGGTGTCGCCACAATGAGCCCTTCAGCATTCTTTAACCCTGCATTGCTCTGGGGGGGCTTGCCTCCTGCTTAGTCTAATCAACTGTAAGTGGCTTTGGATAAAAGTGTCGATAAATAACATGTAATGGTGTTCTGGTCAGTGGCCCACGGTGGACATTACATTACATTATTGGCATTTGGCAGACGCTCTTATCCAGAGCGACGTACAACAAAGTGCATACCCATAACCAGGGATAAGTTCGCTGAAAGACCCTAGAGGGAAGTACAATTTCAACTGCTACCTGTTACCGGTTAGCGGGTGAGCTGGCCATGGCGACGTCCGGTAGACACTGTGCCAATCCAGACTGGGAAGGAGAAGACAGGGTTTGCACACAAATTCTGTGTCATTCAGATGGTTGGTCTCTTTCACTGTTGTTTTTCTTAATCATACAATGTAGGGTGGTGTGACTGATACCTGTTCTTACTACAGGGAGAATCATTATGTTGGAAGTCTATTTCCAAGAGAACACTCACCTTCCAGTGTCACTCACCTACTTTAGCCAAGAGAAGGTGAAGTGGTCCAGATTTACAGTGATAAATTCTATTTCCTTCATTCCTTATGATGTACATTATTTTCAAATACATTGAAAAGCAGTGGGGTAGTGTAGAATACGTCTCTGCTACCGTACATGGTTATTATTTATGCTCACAGTTCCCCTAATTCTCAGAGCTTATCACAACATAGTGAAACATTCAGAATCTTGGCCCTGTGAAAGAATCGCTACATGAGAAATGTTGTGAGTGGTCTTGTCCAGAAAGATCACCACAAGTAATGCAATTGATTGTTGAAGAGCAAGACCTGTTGGTTTTGAATTTGCTTTGCCCTTGGGCACCCCCTAGGTCCAGGTTGTGGAACTGCACCTACATAATTGCCAGCTTTCCTGCTATTATATTTGATATTTCAATTGTTCCATGAAGCAATTGTCTTTGTCAGTGCAGAACAAATCACAACTAACAAGCTTGCGTGTTGTAGCCTGCAGTCCAGCGAAATTTGTTATAAATGCGTGAGATTATTTTGTTTCATTAAGTTTTTCTCCCTTTTCTTTCACAATGCAGTAACAGCTATTCAGAGCATAAAGCCGCCTAAATATAGTGTTTAGGGTTGTTACACCACGCACAGGCCTGGCTGGTAATTGAAACTTTTTCATTTTGCTTTTGTAATGTCATGTGTCTGCGCGAGTGATTGGCAGACTCAAGTACCTGCAGATGAAACGGCTCCTGTGTTAATGAATAGAGCGCTGATTGCAGGATCCCAAGCCGCAAATTACCGCGCTGCCACGCTGACGTGCAATTACCGGCCTTCTTTTGCATATTCATGCGCATGCTTTGCATACGGATCAACGCCGCCACCAGCGCCGGCAATCGTGGAAAAATCAAAGTGATAAGAGCCATCGTCTCTCTTGTTTGTCTGTACCCGAGGGTGTTTCGCTTTCCACCCAGTGGAGTTTGTGTCTTGTTGCTTTTATAAAGGTATGTTTTATTTAAGAATATTAAAATGTGTGTTGATCGTGGCTATATAAACCACATTCACTGTGCACACAATCAAAGCAAAGACATGTACACCCCAGAAGTAGAAGTTTGGGTACAGAGGTTCAACTAAATAAAAACATTACATATACTTTGTGGCAGATTAGATTTATTTACTTAATTTATATTGTTTGATTGTTGTTATTTGTATTAATTAATTGGTAATTGTAAAGGACCTGTACTCCCTAAACTCTTGCAGGAGTTTTGTTCAAAAATTATTTTCACCAAATTAGCAGGGAACAGTTTATTTATCACTAAAGCAATTCAAATGTCATTATACTTGAATAATTTTAATAGAATTATTTTATTTACTGTGTTTAATATGGTGCATTTTATTTCACCACAGATAACACTATATGCCCAGTGCATGCATGGAAGGAAAACAGCCATTCTAATTATCATAATTTTAATAATAATCATAATAATTTGAAAGTACACAATTGCAAATAGGACAATTGCTGTTGAATGAATGAATGATAATGATAATCTGGTAATAACAGAGATGTCCTGTCTATTTGTTGATTAATATGCAGTGGCAAAAGAGAAATTAGAATACAATTTGTGAATTTAGACTGTAATCAGTAGCAAAGCAATCAGCCTAATGTATAAAGCAATTGAAATTATCAGTCAAAAAACAAGGGTGTAATATTCATGTTTACGTGGTACTAGAGAACTTATGCAGATTAACTGACTTTTTGTTTCAAATACTGTTATTATTTTATTGGGTTAAAAAATGAAACAGACTCGATATAGTACATTATAAAATGTTGACATTATGACATAAATGTTGAACATTTTAAATACGCTGAAGCAATCTTAGTGATATAATTCATAATATGGTTTAAGCAGAGTTGAGTACAATCCCATTGGGCCAGTATAATGTAAATATAATATTGGAGCATTGTGCAGTACATGCATACTAACAGAATGCAGTGTACGAATATTGAAACATGAAGGTGAATCATAACGTGTTGAAGGGTTGGCTGCAGAAAGGACCGGGAGTACCCCGTTTGTGTTCCTGGAGAGAGATGTGTTTGCTGATGTTGTTTTGTTCCTGTAGTAAAAAGGCTGTGAAGGCAAAATGCACAGAAGGAATTCAATCTTGTTATATTCTCTTTCTATCCTATGACAAATATAAATAGCTTGAATGAAGACTTCATATTAATTGTTTCTTAATGTAAAACCTCACTTTTCAAATGGAAGTATTATATAACACAATTGGGAACAAAATGAAAAATACGAAGTGTTTCCTGCCAAATGCAATGGTAAGGAATAAAGTATGATTATAATTATTAGCGATTCCATTGTCATTATTGTAGAATTATTGTCCTCGTATTTCTTCAATAATTACCAACACATTGAAGCTCTCAGGTTTGAACTGGTTATTCTCATTGTTCTCCTTAACTAACTTGTTCAAATTTGAAGTCTAATTTCATTTGATTAACTCTAGAACCTCCATTTCATTTGCTTTAAAATTTAATTCATGGTGATATGTAGCTTTATGCAGAAACCCTGTTAATATATTTTGTTCACATTAAGTCCTAACATACACTCACCAAGCACTTTATTAGGAACATTTTTTTAAACTGTATTACACTTAATTATTCATACGATTATCTAATCAGCCAATCATATGGCAGCAGTGCAATGCATACAATCATGTAGATGCGAGCTTCAGTTAATGTTCACATCAACTAACAGAATGGGGAAAAAATGTGAGCTAAGTGACTTTGAACGTGGAATGATTGTTGGTGGCAGACAGGGTGGTTTAAGTATCTCAGAAACTGCTGATCTGGGATTTTCATGCACACTAGTCTCTAGAGGTAGCAAAGAATGGTGCAAAAAAAACAAAAAAAAAATGTATGTTGCAAGGAGGATGTATATAATTAATAAAACAATGCATATGCCAGTATTATATACTGTGGGTGTGTGTGTCTTTGAAAATATAATTATAAATTGAAAATGTATTAATAAACAATCTATTTTCTTTTTTTCTTCATTATGATGATTTTCCAAGTTTTTGAGTGGTGTGTTGTAAAAATTGAAGGCAAGAGTTATTCTCAAATGATAAAATTGTCCTCCAAAGTGCTTTCTGAGGGTCATCCAGAGAAGGATTACAGTGACAGAGGCACAGACGTTGAAGCCCTATTCCCCCACAGCACCCCATGGGCGACAGGTTGTCTCATTCAAACACAGGAAATATGAGAATAACTGCGGCTTTTCAAGCATCCATATAGTATTTGTTTTATTTGGAAGCATGGAGTCTTGCCTTAACCCCAGATTTCATGTATTCCTGTCTTGGAAAGTCATTCTTCAGCAACAGTTTGACATCAGACAGCCAAAGAAAGCCTTTTAGAGTGTGATCCTCTCGCTGCCATGACCTGGTCAGTTGTCCAGCTGGCTCTGGGCCGGCTCTTTGTGTTATCTTACGGTATCTGTGTAGCACTTTTTACATTTTTCGTTTCTTCCTAGTTGTTTGCATTAGTACATTGTTTTAAACTGTGTTTAGACCCATTACTTGTGCCCTCAAGGGGGTTACATGTAGCGGTGTCTTTAAGTGGATATTCAGATAATATATTCATACTAATATTCAACAGCTGGAAAAGACATTGATTATATTTATAAATATTATTTTATTATGCAATTGTATTAATATTCAGTCATGATAAAGATGTATTGATTGTGAGGCATGTTTACCTCCTTGTGTTGCTGGTTTAATTTGCCCATGATTTTAATTATAATACAACTGCACTTATATTGAAGTGTGCTGTAGAATGTAATGTAGCTTTTAGAGAAACATGTTTTTTTCTCTCAATGTAACATGTGTTTCTGTTCATCCTTATTCCATGTAATTAACATATAATCTTTTTTTTAATACTGTTTTTGTCATGCACTCTACTTTTTGAAACTGCCACATGTTTCCGTCAGTTTGAAGATATGGAGGTTTGAACCACGCAGGGCCCTGTGTTGCAAACTCACCAGTGGCTGATAAAATCTCCCAGCCCTCCACTCTCCCATTCACGTTTCAGACGGTCCGCTGGGTTTCTCAAACACGCATGCAACCTGCAGCCCGGAGAATGAAGGGCTGAACGACTAAAGCTGAATGTGCAGGTGGTAACCACCGGTATTGTTCACATTTGCCGGTATCTGTTTGCAATTTCGCCAGAGATTTTTATCGCTGATTTGTTGGCGTATTGAACTATTTTCCCCCCGTTCGACTGGAAGCCAATCAAAGGCCGGAGCAATGAGCTAGCCCAGGCTGCGGACAGGACCGGCAAGCCCCGCTTTGAACACTCCTGAGATCAACTGGAGATATCAGCCGGATAATTCTGTTAATTGGCCACTTTGTACATTTGGAACGCAAACAGAAAACACCCTTAAAACTTTTCTGCTGATTTCTATAAAAGGGCGCAGTGACCATTACTGTGGGTCAAACTGAACAGAGGTTTCCAGAAAGAAAGTTAATGCTTTCATTCAGCCCATACTCACGGAGATTAAGTTGTTTAAGATTTCTGTATGCTGTTGCTTATGGTTTTTTTTTTTTCTTTGTTTTTCTTCTGCTGCAGTACTCATTGAATGTTCCAGAAGGAAGGAGCCCCAGGTTAATAATGCACTTCAGAGTGTCAGTAATTTGCAAAGCTGAAGTCACCAACTTGTTGTATAAATTTTAGAATATGAACAAATGTTATTTTGCCTGTTGAAACAAAGAAAAAATCTGCTTTTTTCAGAACTGTTTTTTACATTTTACATTTTATTTCTGTGTTTATGTATTTGTTCAGCTATTATTTCTTTGTTTGATTTAGCTTGTTTGTGCATTTGCCCCTCTTTCTATGTGTCAGCACCTTCGGATGAATCAGGACCTAAGATGGCTCCTTCAGTGTGATGCAAAACCCTACTGATGATTTCATCATTCAGAGATATGCCCCCAATCCAAGATCTACTCTGAATATTTTTGAATTTAATATTGAATTTAATATTTTTGAATTTAAATTTGATAACAAAATGTTTCTCTATTCTATACATGACTCTCTAAAGCAGAAATAAATCAGATTTATGTTCTACTTTTCTACTTACTTTTCGGAATTATTATGCCGCACAATGTTTTCTTGTCTTCCCTGTTAAAGACTGCTGTCCTTGAAACAATTCATATACTGTAGAAATCACACACCTGTGAAGAAAAAAGAGTAATTTCTCCCTTGCAGCTCTCTGTTTCTGCACCTGGGGGGGGAGTTGCAGTGTTTTTCCCCGGGGGGGGAGTTGCAGTGTTTCTGCCCGGGGGGGAGTTGCAGTGTTTCTGCCCGGGGGGGGGAGTTGCAGTGTTTCTGCCCGGGTGGGGGTGGGGGTGGGGGGGAGTTGCAGTGTTTCTGCCCGGGGGGGGGGAGTTGCAGTGTTTCTGCCCGGGGGGGGGTGGGGGTGGGGGGGAGTTGCAGTGTTTCTGCCCGGGGGTGGGGGGGAGTTGCAGTGTTTCTGCCCGGGGGGGGGTGGGGGTGGGGGGGAGTTGCAGTGTTTCTGCCCGGGGGGGGAGTTGCAGTGTTTCTGCCCGGGGGGGGGGGGTTGCAGTGTTTCTGCCCGGGGGGGTGGGGGTGGGGGGGAGTTGCAGTGTTTCTGCCCGGGGGGGGTGGGGGTGGGGGGGAGTTGCAGTGTTTCTGCCCGGGGGGGGGAGTTGCAGAGTGTTTCTGCCCTGGGGAGGCGGGGGGAGTCGCAGTGTTTCTGCCCTGGGGAGGCGGGGGGAGTCGCAGTGTTTCTGCCCGGGGGGTGGGCAGGCGCTTCCTCCGGGGCAGTAATGAGACATGGCAGGGGTGAGTGGGGGTCAAGTGGGGTGGTGAGTAGCATCCTGACGCCGTGCTCTCTGCACAGACCGCTGGCGGTCCTGATCAGACGCCGTAAACAGGACCGCGCTGTGGGTCCGGGCCCACAGTCCAATCAGCCCACAGAAACGGCCTCCGCCTCGACCCTATGCCACGTGGCCAGCAAACAGCAGCATGGATCACTGCGTCTGAGGTTTTTACTGACTTTGTGTTTATCTGTAGCGTTTTAGCCAATATAATGTGTCATATGCCTCACAGAAATCTACCAGGACTGGACATCCCCTAGAACTGAAGAGCTGACTCTAACTCCTGCATCTTTAAAGATGGGCTATTACGATATATGTATCTGTTCCTGTGTCCCAGGGGTGTGTGAACAGGAGTATTCATTTAATTATATATTCAGCTTAATCAAGCTTTCATTTATGAATATGAATTTCTTGGGGGGGGGATTTAATGTTTGAATAGGTCATAAAACCAAAGGTTTCGTTACAAAGAACTATATGATAATGACACCATGATTTTTATAACCAGGCACTTGTGATCCTCAGAGAACCTCAGAGACTATTGTGATTGAGTACAGCTGCCTGAATAGGTACGACATCTAATCTGTGTGTGTGTGTGTGTGTGTGTGTGTGTGTGTGTGTGTGTGTGTGTATGTGTGTCTGTGTGTCTGTGTGTGTGTGTGTCTGTGTGTGTGTGTGTGTGTATGTGAGTGTGTGTGTATGTGTGTCTGTGTGTGTGTGTGTGTGTGTTTGTGTGTCTGTGTGTGTGTGTGTATGTGAGTGTGTGTGTGTGTGTGTATGTGAGTGTGTGTGTATGTGTGTCTGTGTGTGTGAGTGTGTGTATGTGTGTCTGTGTGTGTGTGTATGTGAGTGTGTGTGTCTGTGTGTCTGTGTGTGTGTGTGTGTGTGAGTGTGTGTATGTGAGTGTGTGTATGTGTGTCTGTGTGTGTGTGTATGTGAGTGTGTGTGTCTGTGTGTCTGTGTGTGTGTGTATGTGAGTGTGTGTGTATGTGTGTATGTGAGTGTGTGTGTGTGTGTGTGTGTGTGTATGCATGTACTGTACTGTATGCGTGTACCTGTATCTATGATCATTTGTGTTCAGAGATTTGTAGCCTACGCTGAACACTGAATGTCGCATAAGAGAACACATGAGAAAACTATACTACACATGATAAGTGATGATAAGTACATATATGCACATTAATCTTTGCATGGTTTTAATCAAGAAGATAGCAAATAGCAGTCCACAGGCTCTGAGATGAAAGAACACCAAGTGTTTAATTATTGGAACATTCAGACAGCATTTGAATGAGCGCTACTAAAAAAACATTAGAAAATGAAATAATTATTAAAAGCTATTAATTTCCCTGCCAGATTGTTTGTGCCAATGCAGATCTTTTTTTGCTGCAAGTCAGATGTTCCATGTGGTGCGTGGGGAAGTAATAAAATACTAAATCTAGAAAACTGTACAACATTCAGACATAAAATGCATCCAAAGGCCTACCCTCAACACTAATACATGCCAACACAGGAATGTATTCATAACAGCGACTTTGACTGCATAGGTGCAGCAGAAATCCAAGAAAATGATAGGTTTATCAAACAGGCAGCAGTTCTACAGCCATCAATTGTTAAAGGCACATGTTTTAGCAATTGTTGGAGCCCCCAATTTGTTGATTTATCCAAGAGGAAACCTCAATACTCAAGAGTATTCCTAAGGCTTGTACTTTCACAGATATGTATACATGGCCCAATAGCGCCCTCTGCTGCAAGTGAATCGTTTCAGTAAAGACCTTAAAAATCGAGTGGACTTTTCTTTTCTTTTTTTGTGGCTAAATGCTTTAGCTGATTAGAACAATAATTTACTTTAATAGGTTATTATTATTATTATTATTATTATTATTATTATTATTAATAATAATACATAAATAAATAATAATAATAATAATAATAATAATAATAATAATAATACAAAAAAATAATAATAGCAGCATTATCAAAATCATGATCTCATTGTAATCATACTGTATAGAGGTATATATACTAATAAATTAAATAAAATGGTTATATTGTTATGGAGAAGTAGATTCATTTACAAACACATATAACCCTGTGGAAATCAGTTCAGGATAACTGTGAGGACCAGCCAGCTGCCGCCCACATGAAATATTACGGCTGAAATGTGCGGCCGTTGTTGTCCAAAGGGTTGAGAAACATTGTTCCAGACAGTAGTTTTGTATTGAATATTTACAAATGTTTTCTTTTCTTTAATCTGAGGCAAGCCAAGGTCACTTCAGAGGAACCCTGGTGGTGTCAAACGTAACTGCCGTGGTAGCCACCCATTGGAGCAGCGCCCTAAATTCACGCACGTACTGAGCCGCGGGCTACGAAAAACAGGCAGTGGTTTGGAATTAATTAGTTTTCCCTTGAAGTAGAAACAATTGAAGCCAGGGGTACAAAAGTACAAACCATTCATGAAAGTAGCGAAATGTGTTTTGCCTTCTTGGCCAATCCAAATATTTAACAGTGACAGGAAAGGCAACGAGTTCTTTGTACTTTTTAAATTGAGCATGGATCGGTTTTAAGATATAATGTTCTATATTTCATTTTAATTCAATCAGAAGGTTAAATGCAGGAGTTTTTACCATGCATTTAAGTATAAGCCCATCTTACTTACCTGAGTTTGAATAATAATTCATATCACTTTTCTGCATTGCTGAATAATAAATCATAAATCACGGCCTCTCTGTGCGGAGTTCTCCCCGTGTCTGCGTGGGTTTCCTCCCACAGTCCAAAGACATGCAGGTTAGACTGATTTGAGAGTCTAAATTGCCCGTAGGTATGAGTGTGTGAGTGAATGGTGTGTGTGCCCTGAGATGGACTGGCGACCTGTCCAGGGTGTATTCCTGCCTTTTGCCCAATGTATGCTGGGATAGGCTCCAGTCCCCCTGCGACCCTGATCAGGATAAGCGGGTTCAGATAATGGACGGATGGAAATAATAAATCATGACATTTTCTGTGCATTGGTGTCTAAGCTTGTATTGTAGGAGTGTTTGTGTATTTTAGGAGTGTTTGTCGTTAACTTTGCCTAACAAATAAATGCAAATTTTTTGTTTGTTTTTTCCTTTTGGCCAGGTCACGATTCACCAAAATTGATTTACCAAACTCTGTGAACTCAAAACTAACACTTGCATTGATTTGTCAGTCAAAGTTAAGGACTCGCTCTCTGATTGGCTCAGTGTTTAAAGGGTCTCGGCTGACAGCCAACCAGGATTCTGCATGTAGATTCAGAAAAGACTCCTCACTGTCTGTTCCACACTAATTAGCATTGCTAACCAGGAGGATTTCAGCACCTGACCACCTATAGACAGTGAAAAAAGATCATTAGGTAGGTTTCAATGTCTTTATAGTTTATAGTGAATGACTTCAGTTACGTTGTGTTTATATCACCTAAATTATTAAGTCACTTTCCGTTATAGCGTAGTAAGATAAAGTATGGCAAACCAATCGGAAAAAGGTTATGAATATTCATACAAAGACATTCAGTAGCTACTTTTGTCTTTGGTGGTTGCATTGATTCATGTGTGGTTGACTTTAAGCAAGGCCATATAATACTCTGGCCAATGTGTTAATAATGGCATATTTTATTTTTATGTTTTTGTATTACATACAGCAATGAATATAACAATCAAACAGAGATTATGAGCATTTATATAATTGAGATTGCCACAAGAGCAAATTTTAAAATCGGATAAGACTAGAGAATATTTTTAACAAAAACTATTGCTGGTTGTTCTGGTCTTGAAAAATCCAAGCAGATTTAGACCAAGACCACACCACCTGGTGACCTACTCTATGTATTATTGCAGTAAATCTGGGTGAAGAAGTATATTTTGTATCTATGTACTTAGGACTACTATACTATTAAAAACCAGCCACACCTTCTGGTTCTTTCAACAAGTGTTAGCTCTTATTGCCCTCTTCAGTCTACTTCATTAATCCTTTAATAGTTTACAAATTTGTCAATCCAGTCCTGTCTGCTCTTGCTAAAATTAAAGAGATTGCCAAGAGATTACCTTCTTCCAAAGCTTCTGTCCTTCTGTTATGATATGGTTACAAGAACAGCACATTATACTGCAGGTTTAGCATTAAGCCTGCCAGTATATCAATCTATTTGAGGAAAACCAGAAGTCATACAAGATCCTTGTGGGACATATATTTCTATGGCAGCCTGTTTGCATACCATAGCCCTAGTTCTACTTTTCATGTTCTACGCTTATAGCAGTTGTGAATATATCTGGAGATACCATCTTTACCTACAGATGTTAGCTTCATAATTTCCCATTCATGTAGGGATTTGCTAGAAATCTATTAAATTACCTTATATTTATTTAGCAGATGCACAGAGTAACTCAACACTGAATGCAAGTGCATCCGCCTAGGTTATGAGAGCAACAATGTCAAAGACATCCCCAGATCAGAGAGTATGTATGAAACATCACTAAATCAGGAAATGTAAGTGTCTTGGAAATCACACGCTGACTCTATGAAGGAAGAGAGTCTGTACCTTACTTTGTTTATTGATTGATCAATCAAGTCTAACACACTCACATAGGGATGTCAGAGCAATTCCAGAGGACACACAAATTCAGACAGCCTATACAGTATTTAAAAGAGCTGATTAGTTGGTTTTGTAATAGGAGTCACAAGTTTCAAACTCATAAACAACATTTTGTCAGCAAAGCATCTTGTGACTAAGAGGAACTCCTTCCTGGCCTTGTCTTGCTGGTTCCCATCTCACCTATCTAAATGTTTACAAAGACTTATGCTACTAATACAAATATCACAGCTTGCCTCTATGAACTTTGCATCCTTACCTGCATACTGATTACACAAGCAAGCATGTTCCCTTTTCCTGAAGACAGACTTCTTTCACACAATGATTAATCACTGAGTCCTGACATAGACAGGATTTTCTTACTTAAACACCCTCATTTAAATTACAAGTAATTTAAAAGCACATTTTCAATTTTCTCTCACATAAGTTACCTATCAAAGAGGACAAATCACAAATACATAATGGTTGGCATTTATATGGCGCCTTTACCCAAAGCGCTGTACAATTGATGCTTTTCATCCACCCATTCACACATGCACTCACACACCAATGGTGATTGGCTGCCACGCAAGGCACCAACCAGCTCGTCAGGAGCATTTGGGGGTTAGGTGTTTTTCTCAGGGGCACTTCGACACACCCAGGGCGGGATCAAACCAGCAACCCTCTGACTGCCAGACATCTCCTGAGCCAATGTCGCATAAACATAACATCCATAATAAACATAGAACTGCAGAAAATACCATTAAATAAGAATTTAGTGGCGCGGTGGAGAATGTTACGGCAGCCAAGATGCAGTCAGAAGGGTGGAGCTTGTGGGTTGGTGATTTTACCTTCCTGGCCACTGTGGTAACTCCACCACTGGGGGGAAATCTACTACAAATCCAATACTACTCTAAATGTTCCAGAGAACTGCTTAAACATGACTTCCCATTTCATGTTCCTGCTTTCTACCCTATACAGTCATACTGCATTTCTGAGCAGGAAGAACTCTGTATTGGAAAAGTTACAGATTTAGATATTCCGTAGTAGTAGTGTGATATCTTTCTATACACTGCCATTAATTGCACTGTCCTTATACCAGTCATTTCAATTTTCCTCCACGAAATTGTATATTGTACTGGTTAGTTAAAATGTTTTTTGGGATGGTTTATATTTCAGTTAAAGTGTTTAAGAACCTGCTGTGCGGCTGCATCCTGAGCTGGGCTGCTGATGTCATTGTTGGTTTCTGTAATAGCACACTATCCTTTCTCTCAGCGGGAAGTGATACCGCCGGAGAATAGGCTCTGGCTGTCAAACCTTTTCACTGGTGAAACGCTCCACAAAGTAGCTGTCACTGCATGTACCTGCAAGGTCTTCCATCTTAAAGAACAAAACCCTTCCCAATTTTCACTACACCTCACCCTATTTTAGTACTTAGCCTCTTTTTGTTTGTCTTTTTTTCTTTGCCTCTTTCTTTAGCAGTTTTGATTTCCTTTTGAAGACCTTAATTCCATTTTCAACTGTTCACTTGTTGACCTTTAGATTATTCTAACCATATTCTGTATATACATATACTTTGTAGTATGTGTATATGCAGTATACGGTTAGAATAATCAAAAGAGCAATAAGAAAAAGAAAAAAAAATGTTCTGCATGAATCCACAGTGAAGCGTGAATCTTGTCGGTTTTTTTGTAACATGACATATGCATACTTCTTTTTGAAGGTAATTATTTCCATTTGTTCCACTTTTCACTCAAACAGCTTAAAAAATGTTGAAAAACTTGCTCAGAGAAATGATTAATGCCACTTTCAGTTGCCAAAATCAGTATTAGCCCTCTTATTATGTTATTATTATTACTATTATTATGTCAATTTGAGTATTTGACTTCTCTTAAATTGACATTTGACAAAACCAGTTAACCTTGTTTTCTTCTTGATACTGTATGGTTTTTAAAATGTTCTATTTTGGTGGAATGAAATAGTAAACTTGAAACAAACATAATGCTTTGTTTTCTGAACTCCTGTACCAACTTTGCATGTATTGTACAGGCTACTTTTGACTTTTCTTAAGATTAAGGAAGAATAATTAGAGTTGAACCATCATACTGTATGTGCTTGATGTTTAAAAACCATGTTTTGAAAATCATGTGTGTTTGAAAATCCTAGAAGATCAGCCTTTCAAACCACCCTGTCTGGCACCAACATGTGTGTACCTTATATGTATCTTATAAAGTGCTCAGTGAGTGTATTTTTGGTTATTGGATTATTTTCCTGATGTGTTGATTTATTGCAGTTTTTTGCGGTTGTTTTCTAGGTAAATTTCTGTTCATTTAGTTTTACTATTGTTTTTAAGGGCCAAAATAAAAAACCTAAAAAATGCTTCCCTTCCATACATGCATTTTTGATGATGTAGAGGTTACTGTTGAAATGATATGGGTCTGTAGCACATTCCTGTCATTCACCAATTTCTGAGTATCACTTGTTGAAGTATTCAAACAGGCATGGTGCCAGGCATTACATCAGTGCGTCTGAGCTGGGAACAGCCAATCCTACTTCACAGTCCCAGCTCATCACAGTCGGGGACGAGGCCTGGACCGCTGTCACAGCGGGGAACGTATTTGCCTCCAGTAATAGAATATGCAGATTATTATACAAAGTCCTGGGTTGCGTCGGCTCTAGAGCCCAATCACGTGCCGGGCGGGGTGGGCCGGTTTTCTGTCCGACCAATCACGACAGCAATTAACACACCTTCAACCAGAGAGGGGGGATCTAATTAGTGAAGTCAGTCCGTGTAGTGATTGGTTGGAATAAAACCCCGCCTACTCTCGGCCCTCCATGGCACATGATTCGGCACCCCTGCTTTTGAGTGGCAGGTGATTTACATGACTATAAATGATCTAGAGGGCAGAGTGGGCCTCTGTTATCTCATAAAAGGGGTGAGTAACGGGGTCTTATGAAGCACAACGAATAAATTAGTACAGCTTTGAATAAATGAATTACAATACATAACCATATGAAATCTACACTCTCATAAAGTGGCTTTGGAGGTACATTTTTTTTCTTCAAGGATCAAATTTCCAGAATGTTGCCTGAAAGAGCAGAAATGTTCTATTTGGGTACAAATGAGTTATGAATGAATGATATATTGCTGGCTAGGGGTGTAGTTTTATGCACCTATAGGGTACTGCCCCAGCGTGAAAGCATTTGTACCTTTTTGGGCATTATTCATACCTTTATTTCTGAGAGTGTACAGTTAATGGTATACATTGTTCAAATTGTATTTTAATTAATTTAACTGTTATATAATTGATTTTATCTTTTATTGTGTGTAGATAAATGCTTTTTGGATTGTGGAATTTGGGCTGGACAATGGGGGAAATTGTATGACTTGTTGTTTGGATGCTGTCCTTTGGGAAACAGGAAGCGGCGCTGCATGTGTGAGTGTCCTGTTTCGAGAGAGGCTTTTACCTTGGAGCATCCAGTGGGAACGGCCGACGGAGACTTGAGAACAAAGCTAATAGGGGTCTTAACTGGTCTGTCAGGTTTTTTTTATCCAAGTTGTATGCAGGATTTTTAGCGGGGTGTGTCCGCTCCTTTCTCAAATGTCCTCTGCCGTAGGTTTCGTCCTTCACAAGCGGACCAAAGCGGTAAAAATGTATGTCAGATGATTATCAATATGGATCCTATGTCAGACAGACACCACTGTCCCACACCCCTTCTCCCCTGTGCGTAAGAGACACTCAGGCAGATTCCAGCATAGATGACATTTCTCAGGTAGGGTGGGGTTTGGGCGGAAACAACGGAGCGGTTTCACGCACCAGGTGTGCTAGAAGTGGGCTTTAGGTGGTTAAGTCATCATCTGAGTGCAGCACCTGGAATCGGGGGATGGGGGACCTCTATGACTGGAACTTCTTTCCATAAAACAAGGATGAGCCATTTCCTCTAACCTCCAGACTCCAGCCCAGGCCTGCGCACACACCCTAAATACCCGCCAAAGGATCGCAACAGGCACAAACCTCACCCCCATGTGTCAGAGCCGCAAAAGAATATCGTTACATTCCTATTACATTCTTTGGCGTCTGCCTAGCACTTTGACAAGAAGGGTGGCGCATTCATGTGAGACACATGTAATCATGATTCTTCCGCATAAAGACAGGTGCCGACTCTGCTTCCCTGTGGTGACTCATCAGCAAACTTGCCAAAATACACATCGCACTACCACGAGACAGATAATTATTTTTCATGTTGCTGAACACACACACACACACACACACACACACACACACACATACGTTCGACCAATGACAGGTTTACACGATCTGGGCAGAGAATCACCAGGATGAGCCTTGCGTAGAGGAGACTGGGACACATGTATGTGGAGGTTGACAGTTTGTTCACCTGAGCGTGTGTAACATGATTCCCTCTCACAAAGACCATGGTCCATATTCAGCTCCAGCTTAAATGTCCCGTGACACTGATTAGAACAACCCAATGTGCTAATATGTTCACAAACCTTACATATCACGTTAGATAAAAGGGAAGCAACAGTTACTTATTAAATTAAGTTGTGTGTCTCTCTCTGTTAGCTTAGAGCATTGAATATTTAATTCCCTCTGGTGTGGAGGGCAGAGTATCGTATTGCCTCCTCCTCCTGACCCAACCTATTACGGAGGTTTATAGGGTCTGTGGCCATGCCCACCTGAGGCTGTCCCCTCCCCTCTCACCTGACCAGACTTACACTATATATTCAGTTGTATTAGCCAGGCCAGCACACAGCTCAGCCTTCTTCAGGGACATTCACTCAACACCTGCAAACCCCTCTTGTAAGTTTCTTTTCTTTCTTTACCTCTTCATTCCTATTAGCTTTTAAACTTCCAAGTTTATCAGGGGCACAGCTTTTATTATAATTTGCAGTTTATTTTCACCATGTAACGGACACTTTCTTATTTCCTGTTCTTGAGTGACAGCTTTGTGGTTTTGACTGCTGGCACTCAAGAAAATGATGTGCCTCAAGAAAGTAAATGCTTTTATAAACTTGTATAATTTACTAGTTTTACAAATATGAAAATGATGTGAATCAACATATTCCATGTGCAAAGTAAAAAAAAAAAAACTTAATCTATTCATCAAAGCCCCCAAAAAACATTCACTGTTCAATTATGTTTAAGTGGCACTTTTATGCTTTTTCATTAGGTGTTTTCATTATGTTTTCCTTTGTGTATTGTTATTCAATCATCAATTTTTAAAAAGACTTTACTTTTTATTATAAATTTAAATATGAATAGATTTGAATCTATTAAATAAAATTAGCTGATGCTATCCTATGAAGCTGTCCTCAGATGCTAAGGAATTAATTCAAACAGAAAAATAGAGGCTATTGTCACAGAGGGTAAAATGAGATGACACAGCTGGGGTAGGATGCAGATTCTGTTCGGTGTCAATAGAGGGAGTCGTATCAAAGGCTTAGCATTTTATAACCCGGAGCTGGAGATTAGTTACAATGAGGCTTAGTGTGGCTTTCCTGCTAGGCTGGAAACGGCGCTTACCCACCACGGTGAGAACTCAAACACAGCTAAGCAGATTAGAGGCAGATAACCTCTGCGATAATGACATGATGGCTACATACAATATATGCTGTTGTATAATTGTCAGAGACGGTGCTAGGTGGCGTTTTGACTGATTGCATGCATTATCACAATTAATTAGTAAAATATTGTACAGTACATTTGTTTCTTTTAAATTTTCTTTTCATGTTACATAAAACCCTTCTTCCTGTAGTCAAGGTTTTGTATTTATATATGTATATTCAATGCACTGAAAGAGATCTACAGACCCCACCCCACCAGATCTCTCAATGACTTTTAGACTCAGAGTGGGTGGGCGTGCCTACGTGACGGTGGGAAGGGGGGTGGGAATCTTTTCCCTCATATTTATGTGTACAGTACAGTGAAGACCCACCTACAACAATACCCCTCTGGTAGTATGAGTTATGGCTGTGGTGCTGCTGAACAATGAGTTGGTTTGTTTGCACCTTTCCCCGGGCAGAAGTCGCCATGACATCCACCGCCTCCATGCGGAGCTACTCCGCAGGCCGACAGCCCTCCTTCTCCAGCCTGTCGCTGCGAGACAGCGGCCGCTCCCGCTCCAAGGCCTCCGTCTCGCTCTCCGCCAGCCCCCTCTCCCACTCCATCTCCATGAGCAGCGGCCTGAACGACGCCAGGGGCCTGTCCCTCAACGGGCCGGCGGCCGTGGTCAACGAGAAGGAGGCCATGCAGGGCCTCAACACCCGTCTCTCCAACTACCTGGACAAGGTGCGCTCGCTGGAGAAGTCCAACGCCGACCTGGAGCTGAAGATCAAGCAGCTGATGCTGGAGCGGGCGCCCAAGGGCCACGACATCGAGGGCATGATGGTCCAGGCGCACCTCATCGAGAACGAGGTCAGCGCCCGCGGCCTACGGCGGCGTGCACTCGCTACACTGAAGAACGATCTAGGACAGGCCGGAACTATCTGTGTTTCCACAGCCAAATTCACATTTGCATGCAGCCACGCAAACATAGACACAGACCTGCACTGTCTGTCATTGTACTCCGGTATACGTTTAACAGGTAATGACCTTGAGTCATTACCTATTTCACTAGTGCTGGATGCCGGGACAGTGTTTCTTTGTGGTGTGAAGCCACAGTGAACTACAGCCCTGCATATTTCAGCTTGTGGGGTGGCCGCAGGTTAATGATTAGCTGAGAATTTTGAAATACTCCGAAAAACATGAAGTTGTTTAGTAGTATTTTAATGTACCCATAATGAGACTGTTATATCAGCACAGGCATAAGTGAGACACTGTAAAACAAATTGCAGATGAGATGACTGTCACTGGCTTTCATAAATCATGTGGTTTGAGACAACCACTCTGCTTATCTCTTCATATCCTATCTATATGAGGGGCATAAGTGGTGTCTTTAGGCAGTAAATCTAACTGACCACGGGTGTGTTGGAATCCTGGACAGATAAAGATAAAGTTAATATTGACTGTGTCCACACTGGCGCTATTGACCCTGTTGCCTTGTTTGGCTTTGTTTCTCAGGTGAGGAAGAAGACCCTGGAGAACGCGCGCATCATGCTGGAGATTGACAACGCCAAGCTGGCCGCCGACGACTTCAGAGTCAAGTGAGCATCGCCCTTTTCCGTGGAATCCATAGCGCAGCACTCACCTCTCTTGCGCAGCGACGTAGGGATAATCTCTGTATATAGGTGGAAGGTAGCGCCGTGTGTGTGTTTAAGAGTACGTGCGTGTCCATAGGCGTGTTCGAGTTTTGCGTGTGTGACTCGGTGTGACCTCCCCCGTGCCTGTAGGTGGGAGGCAGAGCTGGATCTGTGTCAGTCTGTGGAGAGGGACTGCCAGGCTCTGAGGAAAGCCAAGTCTGACCACGAGCACATCATCGCCACCCTGGCCGCCGACCTGGACAGCCTGAAGGAGGAGCTGTACTTCCTGAAAAAGAACCACGAAGAGGTGAGAGCACCCCCTAGGGGTAACCTCCGACAGCCGCCACGGAGGAAGCCAGAGGATTCTGTGCTAAATTCTTTGCGCTAACCCCGCTGGCCCATTATTCTCTACCTGTCTCAGTAGTAGTGATCACCAACCAGGAAACAATGGTGTTTCATTCAATCATTGTTTTTAAGGAAAACAGGGCACAATGAAACGGCTTGGTTTACATGCCCTGAAACCTCTTTTGTCACAAGTAAATGGTTTCAGGTCTACCAATGGCGCAGAGGGTAATGGAAGATGCCTCTCCTTTGTGCTTCTGTGAGGGGGAAACAGACTCATCCTCAGGGCTGTTTCTGCCAAGTCTGTGCATTCCAACTCCCATATTTTAATGTTTGTCAACCCAACGTAGCCAGAGGGGGATACAAAGCCTCTCGTGGTTTAAGAAAAAATGGCAAAAAAAATTAAAAAGCCAAAGGACAATGTAAATATTAAAATATAAATGAAATCGTACAAGGATTGTGGAAAAACAGCTGCATTCTGTCACACCTAGCAGCACTGCTTTAGTTTAACTGATAAATCAAGTGAAGTGGTTTCCATGGAGATTCACAAATTCCAAAGCCTATTTTCCACCACTATGATCTTTCGGGTTTCTGGGCTGGAGCCGTTGTTCTGAACATCTGCTATGCCTCTGTTATGCCTGTGACATGCGTCAACAGCGGGATCAGCGCCACGGCTGTTCTCCCTTTGCTGTGGTCTGAGACCTGTCTCTGTGACCCCTGAGGAAAATGGCCGCTTTGTGAATCCACATCAGATGCTCTCCCCGCTTTTATTCGGTGCGCTTGAGCACACATCGGTGCATAGGCGTACGGGGAGGTGCAGGGCGTGCAGGAGGTGAGGCCTGGGTGTGGTGCCCACAATGCGCCCACATACCGATACGGTCACACACACGGCTGAGCCAGCTGTAATCTGATGCAACATCAAACTCTGCTGTGACCTGATACTGTCGCCATGGTGGTTACTATGCACCATGCAGTATTCATGCATTCATGGTGAGGGCATTAATAATGAAGCAGTGCGTCTCCAGTGCCCTTTCTTCCAGTTCCCCCCCTTTCCTGTCTCTCCTCCTCCCCTTCTCTCTCCCCTTTCTCTCTTTCCCTCTTCATCTTTCTCTCCTTCTCTATTCCCTTTCTCTCCTTCTCTCTCCCCTTTCTCTCCTTCCCCCTTCATCTTTCTCTCCTTCTCTATTCCCTTTCTCTCCTTCTCTCTCCCCTTTCTCTCCACCCCTCTTCATCTTTCTCTCCTTCTCTATTCCCTTTCTCTCCTTCTCTCTCCCCTTTCTCTCCTTCTCTCTCCCCTTTCTCTCCTTCCCTCTCCTTCTCTCTCCCCTGCGTGCTCCCAGTCACCCTCTCCGGCTCGCTCTCTGTCTCAGGAGCTGGCTGCGATGAGGGCTCGCCTGGCGAAGGACGAGGTGAGCGTGGAGGTGGACGCCACCCAGGGCCAGGACCTGGGGGCCACGCTGTCCGAGCTGAGGTCGCACTACGAGGGCATCGTGCGGAAGAACAAGGAGGACGCGGAAATCTGGTACAAGAAGAAGGTGTGTAGGCCCATCAGGTCCAGGACTGCCTGAATCGTGTTCGATTCAGGACACTTTGCCTTGATTATGTGTTCCTTCATTATAGATCATCCAGTGTATCATGGATTATGAAATCTGGCCCTCGAAATCAAAATCCAGCCCTGGTTTTCTTTTCTTCCCGGAAATTAACTGATCAATTAGTGCTACTGATTGGCCAGACTGTCTTTACACCTGACTCACAGATAAAGGGCAGGCTATAGCATAGTGGTTAAAGGAACTGGGACAGGCAAGGTTGGTGGTTGGATCTCCGGTGTAGCTACAATAAGATCTGCACAGCCATTGGGCCCTTGAGCAAGGCCCTTAACCCTGCATTGCTCCAGGGGAGGATTGTCTCCTGCTTAATCTAATCAACTGTAAATGCCATTAATGTAATGTAATGTAATGTAATGGGAGATTGGAAAACCAGTATTCCTCAGTCCTTCAGCATCTTGATTTGATGATCCCTGCAGTAGATATAGCCCTGCCTTCCTGCTATCACTGTCTACTGTCGCTGTGTGTGTGTGGGTGTGTGTGTGTGTGTGTGTAGATGTGTGTGTGTGTGGGTGTGGGTGTGTGTGTGTGTGTGTGTGTGTGTGTGTGTATGTGTGTGTGTGTGTGTGTGTGTGTATGTGTGTGTGTGTGTGTGTGTGTGTGTGAGTGTGTGTGTGTGTGTGTGTGTGAGTGTGAGTGTGTGTGTGTGTGTGTGTGTGTGTGTGTGTGTGTGTGTGAGTGTGTGTGTGTGTGTGTGTGTGTGAGTGTGTGTGTGTGTGTGTGTGTGTGTGTGTGTGTGAGTGTGTGTGTGTGTGAGTGTGTGTGAGTGTGTGTGTGTGTGTGTGTGTGTGTGGTTACTGCAGTAACATGGCTGTTTCCTTGCATTGCTGCAGCTGGACACCGTGCAGTCGGAGGTGAAGGACAGCAACGAGGCCCTGCGCAGCGCTCAGAACGACCTGGTGGAGAGACAGCGCTTCCTGCAGAACCTGGAGGTGGAGCTCGACAGCCTGCGCAAACAGGTGAGGGCCCCCGACACACCTGTCCGCCAAAACCTGCTCCCCGCTGGCCAAGAGGATGATCTGCATGTACAAGAGAGCCTTTCTGTGTTAACAGTAAATAAGCCTCTCACTTTCATAAACATGGCTAGCTGTCAGGTGAAGCACAGTTCGTTTCTATAGGGGTATTATGTGGGTACAGTGTGTCTATTGTTGCTCTTTGTGAAAAGAAATAGATTAATCTCCAGACAGGTTGTACCCGGTCAGGATTAAATAGATGTTGTCAAGGGCATTCTTTTGTCACTGCAGATTACACAGGAAGTCATTTTTCCACACCTCATTATTTCCCACTTCAAATGCAAGTTTCCACTTACGAATATTAAACAAATGTTTGTTCAAATTATACTTTCTATATTTACAGTACACCATTTGATGGATTACTTTAATAAGCTCAAGGTGTGGGCGTATTTACCACATGCTAGCTCAGAATACATCTGGCCATTTTAATAATGTGTGAGTCTCAGTTCAGTAATTAAAAAAATGTTTACAGTGTATATGATAGTGTTATGAGGCCAATGGCATTGTTGGTAGTCTATTTTTAGTTAATAAAATGAAACCTATAGCATTAAGCACACACACAATTTCACAGAAGGAAGAAAGCACAAAATAAATCCCCCAAATGTACTTCCTGCTTTCCTCAAATAACACCGCACGTCCATGGGCCACAACCACAACGACACTGAACTGTAATGAACAGCTCTTGCATGTCATTGTAATATGCTAGCATGGTAGAATAGTTAGCAAAACAATAGCCAATTGTAAATACTGTAGCCATGTCCCAGTATCCCATCCAAGTGAAAATAAACTTCAGATTCTCAAGCCATGTATCATACAGGCCAGTCAAATAAAGCTCCAAATAATATGTTTCTGTATTGTAGTTAATTTATTCTACACGTATAACATTATTATTATTATCATTATTATTATTATTATTATTATTATTAGTATTATTATTATTATTATTATAGGTAATAATAGGTAAAGAAATCACCAGCTGGTTATGTGTAGTCATGCTATCAAAGTTGCCTCTCCACATAGCCTACCCTGATCCATAAGAGGACCTCTCAAACTCCCGTAACGAGGTGAACCTGCGTGACGCGGGGGCTGTCTCCTCCTCCAGGTGGCGGCGCTGGAGGGTAACCTGTGCGAGACCGGTCAGAAGTACGCCCTGGAGATGGAGCGGCTCCAGCTGACCCTGACGCAGCTGGAGGGCGACCTGTCGCAGCTGCGTCTGGACATGCAGCGCAACAAGACCGAGTACGAGCAGCTGCTGCGCATCAAGCAGAACCTGGAGATGGAGATCGCCACCTACAGGCGGCTCCTGGAGGGCGAGGAACAGTGAGTGTCACCCACGGGACGGCTGCCAGGGCCGGGGGGCGCTCGGCCCCCGCTCCTCCAGGGCCGGGGCGCTCGGCTCCGCTCCTCCAGGGCCGGTCGTACCGCTTTTCGCTCCAACCCACTTGTTTTTCAATTTGCTGACAGCTCTACAAATTACCCTGGTTCACGCTCGAGTCTGTACTCGAGCTCAGTAAAATCATTAGGATACACTCACTCAGTCTGCAGCTGTAGCCGGCACTCATACACATGTCAGATAAGATATGATTCAATTGAGTCAATTCAATAATTAAGAAGTTATTTGATTGAAGTCGGCGCAAAATCCTGAAACGGATCGGCTCTTTTTGTGCGCCCCTGTACCAGAGCCTCGACTTGAGCCGGAGTTCGATTTTCTCAGCTCCTGTGTGTGTTCTTCATGGGCCCATACGGGATTAACTTGTAAAGGATGGTTTATTAGATACTTGCACGCGTTTCTGATTGCCATCTGGCCTTACAATGGGAGGTATGGGGGCATCTGTGCTTGTCTTGACATTGGAGTTGCACTGTACACAAATCATGGTATTCATGTTTTCTTTACCTGTCTGACTGGGGAGATTATTTATGACCCGTCGTTTTTTTTTCTTTTTCAGGATTAAAGAGATCCCTCCCAAAAGTAAGTCCAGCTCTGTGATCTTCGGTGTATTAGCTTATCTGATCTTCCCTTTTACAGAAGGACTTAAATGTTGCATCACTCACCTGCCTGTCACAATGGTGAAGCTAAGTGTACAATAACAAACCCTGACATTGTCTGCGATGTGAGCTCTCCCACAATGCTGACGGGCAGAGGGCCACTTAGAGGTCAGGATGGATAACGCCGGACTACAGGCTCCCTGCAGACATTATATGGGCTTTATTTAGAGGCGTAAATCCGGTGTATCATAACCTTTGCCCCGATTCATTTTACGTGCACTGCCTGCTTATCGGAATGACATCACGACACACAGGTGTGATAAGGGCGAAACTGGTGAATGGAGAATATCTTCCTCCTGCAAGTCCCGTCCTGCTGGCTGTCACGCACCGCCAGTTCAAAGCACATCTCTGTTGTGTTTTTCACCGTCTGTGACACGGGCCCGACGCTGTTTCCCCGGCCGCCGCGTGACTCGTAGTGATGTCATCAGATAATTGATATACAGGAGCCAGAGGGCAAGGGGAACAGGTTCAGTGGGTCGTCCCGCGGAGGGAGGGAGGGCGAGCTGCGCCTTCGCACCACGGTGGGGAATGGGAGATGACAAGCGCCCGGCTGACCTTTGACCTCACAGCCGAAGTCGACGGCTCGGTCCATCCCCTTTCACATGGATGCTAGTACATCCAGGGCAAGGGTATGAGACAGACAAGCCATTCATGAGAAAGGCACACGAAGCAGTTTTTGCCATTCAGAGTAGCCCCTGGCAGCCGCGTGCACAAGGAAGTATGCCTGCCATATGATTGTCTTTCTCAGGAGTCTCTCATTGCTAATAAATTCCACACATGCTGATTTATTGTATCCTTATCCCCAAGTCGTTTTTCTGTGCCGTCCGCATCCTGTGTGTCGATCCAGTCTTGCGTGAAAGAACAAACTCTGCGGATGCATTGTGACAGCAAGAACAACAAAAAATGAAGTGCTTTCCTACTGACTAGAGCCTCAATAATGGATTTCCCCTCCTTTAGGAGAGCCTGATGTCAGGACCAGGAAGATTGTGAAGGTGGTCACCCAGACCATGGTCAACGGCAAAGTGGTGGAGGAGTCCAGTGAGGTCGAGCAGTTCGAGGAGAAGAAGAAGTGAGAGAGAAGCTTGGGGGGACCCCTGCGACCCCCACAAAAACCTTTCTGTGGCGATGCCACCATTTCAGTAATCCTCCTGATGCTCCTCATGGAGTTCCCATTCTCAGCGTCGGCTAAAGTGCATTCATCCATTTGGGGCGGTCTTCCTTTTCTACTGTTACAAGCTACGCTGTACGAAAAACATGTAATATATTTTGGTTTCGGGGAATGTCTTTCCATTTTCCAATCTTAAAAAAATATATATAATAAAGATGTTTTTTGTTTCACACTGTCTCAGTTTTTGAGTGTGTCACTCTCCTGGCCATGCAGTCCATGAGAATACATACATACATACATTACATCACATTACATTCATTAAGGAATTCACAGGGACATAGGCTGTTCTCAAAGGCAATGATTATTTTCTTCAGGAATTCAAAAATATCCGGGAAAAACTGCCAAAAGCAATGGAAAATGAATGTCTTTAAATTAAAGTTAAGACATGTTTCTCATACTTGACACAGATGTTTATTATTATTTATGTTTGTTCTCAATTCGTGAGGACATGCGAGTGTTTCTTTTTTCCAAAACAAGTCTTTTTCAGTCTTATATTTTATATTTTCACAGTTTCATATTTTCATTATGTCTGTCTCTCTGTAGTAATATCCGAGCAGGTCAGGAGAGGAAGAAAGTCCAGGTACAGAAAGTTAACCTCTGTATTTTGTTCCAGTAATCTGGATTTGCTGATTAGCACAGTGCATCTGCCAGGAGTTAGAGCTAAAGAGTGAAATCAGCTGGTTGAGCTCATGGGTGGAAGAAACACAGGACAGGACTATTATGTTCTGTCCCCTTCACCAACATTGCATAGAGATGGATTATAGTAATTTTCTTGTACAAAGAAAATGTATTGTAGTATTGTAGAATGTTTGTACATAGTAAAAGAATGTTGGTATTCATGAAATGCGCGTACAGGTATGCTTGATTCACACACGCCTGTAATTAATCTGCTGGGATAAATGTCACGCATTCTAAAACACCATGTCATGCACGCCAAGTGTCATTTACATAAAGAAGCAGCTTAAATCACCATTTTCCTTCCCTCAGAGGAAATGCCAGTCATCTCTGACATTCAACATGGATAAGTGAAGTGGAAGCAAACGAACCATACTTTTTGGAACCCTCAACACTGACTTGAAAAGTAGGAGAAGGTCAGAAATGAGTGCAGAACAGTTAATGAAATTAATAAGAAATGGTTTGATATATATACATACATTTCTGCATCATTCTCTGCCAACTCTAGAGCCTAAAAATCCTAAAATCCCAGGAGATCAGCAGTTTCTGAGAAACACCCTGCTTGGCACCAACAATCATTCCACAGTCAAAATCACTTAGATTAAATTTCCTTCTCATTCTGACATTTGGTCTGAAAAATAGCTGAAGCTCTTGATGATGTCTGCATGCTTTTATGCATTTAGTTGCTGTCACATGATTGGCTCACTGAGTGTATAGGCTATATGCCTATATATAGTGTCTGGCATCATTTCTGATGGTGATACTGATGACCCAAAACTTTATGGATCACTGCTGAATAAAACAGCTCAAGCTAGGTTTTGAAACAGCTGAGAGCTGGTTGATCAGTTAGTCCAGCTCTATATTCAACATGGTCTGACCAGCTCAAACTATGTTTTGAGAGAGCTGGCAGCTGATATTTCAAGCTGGTCGTTGCTGGATTGGGATGGTAACTCCCAATTAGTTTTATTTTAGCGGCCATATTCAGACATCATTTTAATATATTTAATTATTGAATTAAATTAGATATTGAATTAACTTCACTAAAACAATATATTAATATGACCATTCTTGGACCCTGGCAAAGATAAATCAATTAACAAAATAACTTCTTAGTTTTATCAAATAAATTGATGAAATACAAACAGGTTTTCTGCTTTAAATTGAACAGAATATATGGAAGAGCAAATATTTAAAATGGCTGAATGATAATATTGGCCCTTGTCCTCAATGCCATAGCATTTATCAGCATAGATAATTGGTCTGTCAATCTGTCAATATGTCAATGAAAAAACAGATTACAATAACTACAGTCGTAGCTATACTAGTTACTAAATGGGCATTACAAATGTATAGTTCATTATTGATTGAACATGTACTGCTGGTCATATTCGGATCCAAAAAAACAGCATTGGTAATTTCTTGTAATTTCCCCTAGCTTTAAAATTCAGGAAACAGAGCATACAATGAAGTCATACATACTAAAATACTTGGCAGTTTAGGTTTAAGGTGATTGTAAAATGACAAAAGCAAGGCAATGGTGAAGTCATCCTCTACTATATTGGCACTATAAAGCTGTAGAAATATGGGTTATATATGAATACAATTTTGTGGTTATGCAAAAGGTATCTTTTCCTGCTGTGTCTTAAATGGCACACTGTCCTTCTGTTGTTTTAGTTAATTGTTTTTTAGCAGGTTACTTGTTCCAAATCCATCCATCCATCCATCCATTATCTGAACCCGCTTATCCTGATCAGGGTCGCAGGGGGGCTGGAGCCTATCCCAGCATACATTGGGCGAAAGGCTGGAATACACCCTGGACAGGTCGCCAGTCCATCGCAGGGCACACGCACCATTCACTCACACACTCATGCCTACGGGAAATTTAGACTCTCCAATCAGCCTAACCTGCATGTCTTTGGACTGTGGGAGGAAACCGGAGTACCCGGAGGAAACCCACACAGACACGGGGAGAACATGCAAACTCCGCACAGAGAGGCCCCGGCCGACTGGGATTCGAACCCAGGACCTCCTTGCTGTGAGGCGACTTGTTCCAAATGCAAAACAAAATTGAAATATTCCTTCACCTACTGAGACAAAAAAGTCCCCCTATCCACCAGGACCTGATTATTAGAGAAACCTTCAGAAAATCCATAAATCTCTTAAATCTTATAAATTTCTTTCCTTGAGCAAACCCCTACATCACTTTATTTCTCTAATTGAAATATTTAATTACAGTACACAGAATCTTGATAAGCTAGACCAGTAGGTGGAATGTCTGTGTTGACAATCATCACATCTCGGTATTGTTGTTTAATTGGGGCTATTCGCTGTAGATTGCTGTTTAATTGCCTAAAATACAGTAAAATGAATCAACTTTACGCTGTGTGCATAGCATGTGCTGTAAGCACTATTTATTTGCTTCAATCTTGATAAATACATGTCTGCTAGTCCCATGGGATTTGTTACAGATTGTGTATGCTGTAAGCACCTGGATATTAGGCTGAACTTCTCTGGTGCTGTAATACCGTTTGTGCGTGAGAAATTTAATTAAAGTATTTAACCAGGCTGTTACCCACTGCAGTCAGCTGTGGCCTTTTAGTCTTTTCAAACGGCTTCACTCTGTTTTTGGTCCAATTACTAAACAGTGCTCATCTTGGTTTACTGAGAAATGAAGCTACCTTGTAATTAGGACATTACCTGCACCGAAGGCTCACCACTGTAATTGCATGTGTATACAGGTGTCCAGGCTTACTCCCATAGCCTAAGAACATTTAGTCTGCGTAATGAAGTAATCATCTTTATAACACGCTTTACTGATGTCAATCCTTTTCAGTTGTTGATGGATGCAACGTGTGAACAGCATACATAAAAATAATGAGGTGATGACTACAGACTGAGGGGTATCTTAACCATGATTGATGTAGAACGTCTACTCTGCTGAATGGCTGTTATCCACCGTAATCCAGCGAACTAATCCTGCCAATTACATTTCAATTCTTCTAGAATGAATGGAACATCACTTTCCCATTAAGACAGCGCTGTTAAAACCGGGAAATTTGTATTTTTACGTAGCTGTCTGTATTTCTATGACATTTCTATGAATTGCAAAAGTTGCATACATGTTGTTTAAACCATTAATATATATTTTCAAATTTACCAGCAAATAATTATTTCAAGCAATAACACGTGAGTGTATCACAATATTTTTCCATTTAAAAAATACACCATAAACCAAATTAGATTTTTTTTATTTTAAAAAATGTATTCTGATGTCTGATGCCACAAAACATAATAATAATAAAGCTTAACAGCAGCTGGGGAAATATTTCCTGAAGCATAGGATCCCATGTCCCACTTAAAACGCATTGTATTATTGTACTGCAATACTTGATTTATAGTGACATAAATGAGACAGGTGTGCTGTAAGCGGGATGTTTTGTGTCTTTGTCATTGCGGTAGACAGTGGCTCATTGCTCAGCATGCCTCAACACATCAGAGAGAGACCCACGAGCCACTGGAAACGCACTCTCCTCTGGCATAGGACTCAAATCTGACCAATGCCCGCCAACAACAAGCAGACAAACCACAACACAGGAACCCAATACTGTGACTCCAAACCTTAGTGTGTGAGTAACCCTCCTATTATGTTCAGATTTTATCACCGGTTGTACATTTGGGGTCAAATTGAGCCCAACAGTTGAAAGAAACAAGATTTTTGAGACGTAGTGTGTCGCCTTCTTATTGTCTCCCAAATTACTAGCCTTTCATCCATAAATATGAAAAGATCTGTGAAAAACATCTCATTTTAGAGCCTCGGGAACAGTAAGTAAAGGTTGGACACCTGAATGGCAAAGTGCCACCAGAATCATTCGCAAATAAATCTGAGAAAAAAATAAAAATGGTATTTTATAGTTACAGAGGGTCAAAATAGCACTGCACATCACATTTGAATGCCAAGTTGGTACATTGTTGCATTTTCCTTATTTAATCCCACCACATTAGAAAATTAGACAAATCATACAGTATCAATATAAAAAGGGTTAACTGGTTTTTAAGAGATGTCAAACACTGATTGGGGTCAAACTGACCCCAAACCTAATAGGAGGGTTGAAGGTCTTCCACTTTGTGGAGAAAGCAAAACTATATCTCTCCTATGTGACAGTGATGGAGTATTTTCCTTTAGCCCCAACAGCTACGATTAAACTAATGGTTTAAAAAGGAATCTCATGCCCTGAACATGGCATAATTATGAAAAGTTCTTTAATCTGTTAGAGGAGACAGGCTTTTGTTCACATGTCAGATATGCACGTTGAGACACTGAGCAAACGAAAAGGGCAGGTGGCAGGCAGTGTCCCACCCAAGAAAAACAAAACAATTATTTATTGCAAGAACTATTACACTGTCATGCTGGCCCCAGTGATTAATGTGAATTTCATCAGGGCATTATACAGAACTCAATCAATCCCTTTTTCAGACCAGTTCTTCCAGATATATCTGCTTCTCCCTGTGAAATTGTACTTTTCATTAGTGCAATGTACCGTAGCAATTCCATAAATTCTGGATATTTTATCCCGTGACTCGTTGTGACTTGGTATTGTATTACCAACAACCTTTTACTGTAAATTAACAGGTATTTCTTTAATTATTTTTTTTAATTCGTCCTTTATTTAACCCGGTAAGTCACGTTGAGATTAACGTCTCTTTTTCAAGAGAGCCCTGGCCAAAAACCAGCATACATATAGAATAATACACAGAATAATACATAAAACACAGTACCACATCAGTGCACAAATTCAAATTCAGGGTCTGGAATGAAAGCAGTCCCACCCCCCCCCCACCCAGGACCTTATCAAAGTAACTAACATACCATACTAAACTGCAACTCTTTGAGAAAAGACGGTTGGGGGAAATAGAGTTAATATATGTAATCACTATACACCTGACACCTCAGGTTAAAGTCACTCAACTGGAATATTTTCTGTTCTTATGAGATACCCAATGACATGTGAAGTGAGGAATGTAATTACGTTTGCAACTATGAAGAAACACACCTGTAAGTTCAGCCATCGCCGAGACCCTGCCAGCAGGAATCTGACGTGCTATCTGCTTATCCTCCAGGCTTTGGTTTGGGAGATTACACAATTTGGGATGGTTCCTACCTGTGAATTTCCTAAGAATATCTCCAGGCTTGTCTCAACTACTCCCTTTTGCCCCCAGGTATTAAACAATCTTTGATATGCTTAGCCCATTGACATTTAACGAAATTAATTTTGTTGACTCTGTGTGTAAAACTCCATGGCTACTTTGATGTTATCTGTGTCTGTACCCACACTGCACATTGTTATGGAGAACTGTACATGCCAAGGCAAATCAGGTACAGCAACTGTAAAAGATACATTGCCAGTTAACTCATCATAATTTCATTTAAAAAAATTATTTTGTCTATTTTTAGTGTGGAGAGAAAATGGTTATTTTTGCATTTGGATTAAAGATTTAAAGATCAATATGAGATAAAAGTACAGAGAAAAAAAGGATTTGTTTTACCATTTTGCAGACACTGCTGTTTTTGCATTGACTGCTGAATCTCAAAGTAATAAAGTATAATATTTGGTTGCATAGTCCTTAAAGGATAAGGACAGTGTCATTTTATGCTTTTCATATTGTCAGCATATCCAATAAAAAGACCTGCGATGCTTCTGTTTGACCCTCAATACTGTCTGACATTACCCTTCCCCATTTAGCACTCAACCAGGAAGCCATTCATTTACATGTATGTGCTAAAATCATTATATACTGTACAGCTCATAGACATATTTTCATTTTCAGAAAATGCAAGCTATTATCACAAAAACATGGCCAGTGTAGTTTTTACAAATATATTTCAAAATGAAGCAAACTGTTAATTTCAATGATATTAATATTTTCAGTATGTTGGTGTGGCACATTTCCACATATTGAAAAAGCGATCTCTGTCACTTTAGTTGTCTCAGTAAAAAGTACAAAGGCCAGGTTCATCACACTGATTAATTATTTAACCAAAGCAACACAATGTATGTATGTTGACTTGTTTTAATAGTTTTTGGACAGTATAGTTGTAAACGATGACTACCAGGATATTTGCAGTATAAATGGAAAATACATTGCAGGTTTTGGTATTTTCATAGGATACATAAAAAAATATATATATAATTATGATGGTTCCTTTTTCCATACTTTCAGCTTTCCATTTTCTTGATAAAGGTTTACTTTGGTCTCATCCATCCATTACACATTATTCCAGAACTTCTCTGGCTCATCTCTGTATTTTTTTAACAAATTTGGCAAAATTGGATTCATGCCTTTTACAACGAATTCTGAGCAAGTGATGTTTTTACGGTCTTTGATCATCCAGTTTGGCGGTCATGTGCCCGTGGCAGCCTCATCTATCTGCTTTTAGCTGATGGGAATGGAACCTGGTGTGGTCTTCTACTGCTTAGCCTCTTCAAGGTTTGGTGTATTGTGTGTTCTGACATGCCCATCTGTGCACCACAGTTGTAAACAGCTGCAATTTGAGCATTTGTGGCCTTAATGCTAGCTTTCAATGAATCTGGCCCTTCTCCTCAACACTTAACAAAGTGTTTTTGCCCGCAGAATTATCACTCACTGGATGTTTCTGTTTATTGCACCATTCTCTCTGTAAACTCCCATGTTTCTGAGATGCTGAAACCATCATGTTTGGCATCGCAGTGAAGGTTACTCACTGTTACGCACTGTGTGCGTGTGTGCGTGTTTTTAGTCTCTGTTCAGCACTTGCAACAAGGAATATGAAACTCTGTTGGACCATAATGTTCTGCTTCCTATCCAGTGGCTGATAACCATGCTCAGTGCTCTCAATGATTCATTAAAAATTAAGGGGTGTCTCGGTGGCGCAGCCTGTAGAGCACTGACCACATGCTCATTGTGAGCCGCGACGTCAATGGTTCGAATCCGACTGTCTGACAATTTGTCGCATGTCTTTCCCTCTCTCTCGCCCCCATTCTTCCTGTCTCTATATACTGTCCAATAAAGCTGAAAAAGGCCTAAAAAATATCTTTAAAAAAGAATTTAAATACCATTCATTGCACAGTGTATGGTCTTCATCAGACAAAAATAAAAAGTGAAGAGGTAAATAATTCAATGAATGTATTGTAGAGCCCTCCCTTCCATTCATCTGCGTGGGACGGTTCAGTCAGACATCTTATGAAAATACATAATGTAGGCGTTATAATAAAAGAGATTAAAAAATGATACTGCAAACACTCACACAGACGTATACACACCTCATCAACAAGGTGATGACAGAAACTGGAAACAAATATTTTTGTTGGAATACTCTCAAGTCCTATATGAGGTGCCCTGTGTGAAGCACACAGGAGACATACCACACAATCAGTGCTGGCAGCTGGGCCAACAGGATCAAGTACACTACACTCACAGGTGGGCCTGCCAAAATGTCTGGCCACAGATTAAAGAAAGGATAAATGTTTATATGTAGACAATTCATGCACTGGTACCTATTCGGTGGCAGGTGCCCAGACAGAGGTGCTTTGCACGCTCAGAGGAAGGGAGTCGGTGTGAAACTGTGTGAGGTGTGGAGTGGGCTTCCTGTTTTCACGGACAGGGGGCTTTGGGCTAGCGCAGGGGACCTACCTATCCATGTACCGGAAAATGTTGTTTTTTTACTTTAAAAACCAATTCAGACCCAAGGAACCAGGCGATGTAAGGTAACTGCTTAAAATAAATGAACGAACAGTGAGCATGAATGAAAAGCAGCAGTTCCGTGGCTCTCCAGAACCAGGGCTCTCAACTCCTGCAGCAGTGTGCTCACACGCCCCTGTTTCCCTTCCCCATACAGACTGAAGTTTTAGCCACATCCCCTCCAGGTTCTGTTGAGCCATCCACCACTCATGCTGCACTGGGATCCACAGTGTTCTGGATTAGAGACCAGTGATCAGAGATTTCCATCAAAGCTATCTCAACATAGCTACAGCTCTGGGCACTTTCATTTAGCCCTGGTAAATACTGATCCTGTCAATCCAGTCCTTGTAAAAGCTAGCTGAGGGCCAGGTCTTCTAACTGGGCTGACAATGACAGTCTGGCCATACTTCAGCCAGCACCAGACTGACAGGTAAAACCAGGCAGTTATTTGTTAAGCTTCTCTCCCACTGCACCAGTTTCACTAATGACCTATAATTATAGGAACCTGAACCAGGTGCAAAACAAGAATTTACAAATGGGACATCGTACGCATCCTTAACATAAACCCACTGAAGTTCAAGAGAAAGCAGTCATTAGGCCCTTTAAAGAGAAGAATCAGACTACAGGAATGTGCGGGGAATTTAACACACCAATCCCAGGCCAAGAGCCAGACCTAAAACTATTTTTAAAAGTATACCCCTCTAAAGAAACATCACAAAGAGCAAATAATTTCAAAGATTCATAAATGATAATGTTAGTCTGAATTAAGTTATAAAACATTAGCCACATTATTTCTTTTGTTTAAAATGTAGGATTTGTTCATTTATCTTTTAATGGATGGTGTTTAACATTCATATTTTATATCATATAAAAAATAACAGATAAAAGACAGATACTTGATATGTCCCTTCCAAGCTATTGTATTAGCTTTGCGTTTGTACATATACATAACATATATATGTATAATTTCAGTCCCTATTTAGATATAATATTATTAAAATATATCAAACCAAATCATGTTATCAGAAATATCCAAAACATAAGAATCATTGCAGCCTAGATAGTCATTTAAAGTAGTGAGAGTCATTGGCACACCCTTATTACAGTATCTGTCCAGTAAAGGTATAATCTGCTCATCTACAGAAGCATCTACTGATTGCAATCTCTCTTGCTGCCTCCTAGTGGCAAGTCCTCAATGAAATATTTCAGAATCCTGGTTTGCATTCATGTAATGTCTGCCACACTTACAGCAACACAAACTAAAACACTTAAAAGTGGCAGCAAGTCAAATTCTGGCTCAGTTTCAACATTTGTCACACAGTCGGAATGCATGTATGTTTATACTTGTAATGGCTGTCTTGTAACTATGTGAGTAAAATAAATATGTTTTGAGGTGTTTTAGAGACACATATGCACATTGGCGATTTGTTTACATGGCAACCAAGTGATCAACTATTTTATTCTCCATCCATCCATTATCTTAACCCACTTATCCTGAACAGGGTCGCAGGGGGCTGGAGCCTATCCCAGCATACATTGGGTGAAAGGCAGGAATACACCCTGGACAGGTCGCCAGTCCATCACAGAGCACACACATCATTCACTCACGCACTCATACCCACTCATACTCTCCAATCAGCCTAACCTGCATGTCTTTGGACTGTGGGAGGAAACCGGAGTACCCGGAGGAAACCCACATGAACACGGGGAGAACATGCAAACTCCACACAGAGAGGCCCCTGTTTTGTCAGGGGAAATAAATAGTCATAGTATAGCTACCACATTTAATTGTTCACTGAGATTTAAAGTGATTTTACTAACTGACCTTAAAACTCAAATTTATATAAATTATATACATTTAAAAAATGACTAAATGAAAAAGAAACAGCACAAATAAAACAGTTGCAAAAAGTGCAATAGCCAACCAGGAAACAAACGGGAAATTCCAAATTAAAACAAAACAGAGGAAGGAAAACCAAAAAATATGTGGTGTGTATAAGATTACAAAAAATACAAAAATGACATGTGTAATGATTAACATCTCCAAGCATTCATTGAAAAACTTCACATCCTCTATATGGTAGTAAAAATGGTATCTTGGGGATGCAGTGCAGTGGATGTTGCCTACTATTGACTTGTAGGCAAGTAAACGGTTTCAGACACCGCCAGCGTTTGGTATAAGGATGATCTGATTCCTGTTTGTAATTTAACCACACCCTGATGAAACCTCAGGTGAGCTGAAACACGTCGTTAATTGTATGCCTTAATGGAATAAAGGAAAAGGAGTTCCTCAATTCTTTGTAACTGTGACCTGTCGCAAGGTTATGCAAATAGGGTTACCAACCAGTTTTGGAAAATATATTCCATTCATTTCGAGTCGCCTACACTACCTGTTGAGTAGCTATTACGGCCACGCTCACCAAATTGCCTTCTCACCAACCTATAAACTGTAGGCTATTCCTACTGTCAATGATTACCCTAGATAAAATAAACGATTAGCTCTTTCGGAATGAGGTATGCTTCACGGGGTACTGAAAAAAGCACCACAACGAGCAGGCCTATTTTAGATCTAGACTTACGGGCACCAATATAGGCTACACCCTAGAAGAAAATTCAACCCAGCTAGCTTTCCTGTTTAATATTAAATGCGCACCAAAATAAGTATAAATACCACAATCGCTGATCGTTTCTATAGGCTAAGTGGTATCCGGTCTGTTATTTTCCCCGATTGTATGTAGGCTAAAAAAACCCGCAAAAATTAAAAAAAGAAAAATGATCACACGCTTAGCAAATGTAATGGCGTAGCATTACATTTATTAGCGTCGTGCCCTGGAATAAGGCGTCAGTTTATTAATGCGTCTAGCCAGCATAAATGCATTTCACGTATTTTATCTACAACATACTTGTCTTTGACGAGTCATATAGTGAGTGACATTTGCCGCGCCTTAACACGCACTTAAGCAGACAGTGTTTTGTCTGGTTGTTCATCTGATGAGAGATTGCGATTAATTCCTCTCACGGGAGGCAGCGTTCGGTTCCCAATTTCACCCAGGCGTCCAGACATGGGGAGTGTGAAAGAGATGCACCGGAAGTAGGAAGTACATCCAGAGGTCTTCTCATTATTCTTTATGAGAGAAGAGTTTCTCTTGGGGTTTGGATAGAAGCTAACGTGTTCTCTTGCCCCACAATTCTTCAATTCGAAGGGGTCTAATAGGCCTAACGATTCATTTACAGCAGTTAGGCTAAACATTTTAAAAGGAAGAACAACCAGACTGCCTTTGCAAGTGAGAATGTTTGAGCTAATGGGTCGACAGAAGAGCCTCAGGCTCGTAACCTAGTTCATTGGGAAGATACGTAGGCTAACTTACATTCCAAACTTTCTCTTTCTAGCTAACGTTAGCTAAAACTAAGTTAGTCGGTGACTATGACAATGCACTTATAGTAATGTTTTAGTTAATACGTCTGAATACACGACAATGTGTCCGTTTCAGTGATCCAGCAACTAGGAAATGGTAGCCTATCTGACCTGTCAAACATTTGGTTTGTTTGCTGCCAGTTTATAAGGTTGATTTAGTTGTTAGCTCTCTTAGCTTTTATGACCGAAATGTGTGGGTGCGTCATCTTTTGTTGATGAAGTTCACCAAAAGTATGCTCATGTGTTGATAATCAAATTTGATGTATGGGTAATGATTCACAATTAGGGCAAGCTTTAGCGACAGTAAAGTGTCAAATTAGGGTGTCGTGCGTTTTTCAATGGAGCAGGATAGGTATAACTTCAGGCAAGCTTATAAAATTGTTCATGTTTCTCCGTTACGAATACGACACGTTCCTAACTGCATTTTTCTTGCCATTCTTGTGTAAGCTAACTGACGTTTTAATGTTCTAACAGTAGCACATTTACACACACATTGGATAAATATTCTCTCTTACAGAATTTGAAATGATGCCCAGCTCAGACCTGCTACAGTTCCGGTTCGCAGGCCACGGTGACACCGTTCTGGAGAAGATGAACCTGCTGCGGGAGGACCGGCGGTTCTGTGACGTCACTCTCATCCTCGGTGGGTTCCGTTTCCCGGGACACAGGGTGGTCCTGGCAGCCTCCTCCGCTTTTCTGCGAGATCAGTTCTTGCTGCACGACGCCCGGGAGCTCCAGGTGTCG